>NC_023752.2:30880648-31121988 GCF_000499845.2 Phaseolus vulgaris | reverse complement strand
CTCCAAATCCATGTGGAAAGCTTTAAGACCTTGTTGCTGGGTGTGTGTGTTAGTTGTTTGAAACTTGTTAATTCACTCCTTAAGATGATCAAAGTTCATCTGAATCTTTACCTTTATGAAAAGATGGGTTTTCTAAAATGGTGTGAAATTTCAACCTGTTGAAATGTCGAATCAACCTGTTATTTGACACTTAGTTTTTAAAATGGTTTGGAAAACTTAGCTTTATTTTGTCTTTGTTGTCAAACAGAATCAATCAGTTATTTCGATAAATCAACTAGTTGTTTTTATGAAAACCTTAATAAAAACATTATTTCAATCAATTGATTTGGAAAACAACTTGTTGTTTTTATAACATAATTATGTTAAGTGTTTTAAACTGTTTTAAATGATTCCAACTGCTTTTGGTTTTTGATTTAACTGCTTTGACCACTTGATTGAGGTTATATACAAGTTGTTTAACGCTCCTTTATATTAACTAAGAAAGAGAGATTATCAAAAACGACTTTCAAGATTTCAAAAGCTTTGGATCATCTCAAGTGTGTGGAATAGGATTGAGTTTTGTATTCTTCTGAACTATAAGCTTTGTATACCCAGGTATATTCTATTCTCTTTTCCTTGAACATTGTATTTCTGTGTGTTCTTATGTAGGGCATTTTCAGAAAGGTGTTTCTGGAAACTGTTGTTTTGCCAAGAGTGGTGTGTGTTATTGAGGGGTTCAAGATCATCACTTTTGGTGTGTGTTTTATAATCTAGGTTGATTACAAAGTGAATTCTCAGTGGTTAGTTGAGGACTAGATGTAACCCTTGATTAAGAGTGAACCATATAAACATCTTGTGTGATTCTCTTTATCTCTACTCTTATAATTTGTTTTAACTTGATTTCATATTTTGCTGGTATAAACAACCAATTGTTTCGTGAAAACAACAAGTTGATTTTCTGGAAATAAACTTAAAATAGAAATTTTATTGAGTTGAATAGAAAATCAATTGGTTGATTTTTCAGAGCTTTTCACTCTACCTTCATACTTTGCGAAAATCTTTCAAAAATAATTCACCCGCCCTCCCTCTTGTTTAGGCCTCTAGTTCTAACAATTGGCATCAGGAGGTGAGTTCTTGAAAGTTACTCAAGTTTCGATCCTAAAACCTTTTTCTAGAATGACTGAAAAACTACCCTTTGGGAGGGTGCTTTTATAACAGGTCACCTTTGTTTTGTGGATTGAAGTATTCAATTTTTGGAATGTTAGAATGAAAGTTTTTTGTTAAATCAATTGATAGAAGAATCCGGGATGCTATCACAAATGCCCCTTTTGTACCTAAGTTTGAAAAAGATGATGTTTTCATTGAAAAACTTTGGTCCCAATGGACTGAGATTGAAATAAAAAAGCTCAATATGATTGCATTACCAAGAACATTGAGAAATCAAAAGATGTTATAAATAGAAGAAATGGACAAGGGCCAAAGCATTTAAAGTTCTTCTTATTAGTCTTTGCAAAAGATGAGGCCCAAGCCCAAGCCCAAAGCCCAAGCCCAAGAAGGCCCAAGCCCAAGAAGCCCAAGTCCCAAACCATGAGGGGCAAGGCCAAGCATTAAATAAAAGAGCATCATTTGAATGACTCTTGTAGAGGTGCAGATATTAAATAAATAGGTGTGCATGTATTAGGGAGAGTCACTTTGTCCATGTGACTTAGTAGGGGGTGTGGTGTAGTTTTTAGGAGGTGTCATAGTAGAAAAAGGTCACACCTCCCATGTGACTTGTTTTTGGTGGGAATTTCAAATGAGTTTTATTTGAAAATTCCCACCTATTTTTTCAGCACCTCTAGACTATAAATAAAGGTGCTTAGCTTGTACAATTCAGATTGGAATTTTTTATAGTAAGAGACTATACTCAAATTTGGAGAGAAATTGTGAGTCTTGAGTCTTCTTCTTCCTTTGCCTTATCTTGTGAGCTATGGTGAGCTTCAAGTGGCGGCACTCCATCACTTATCTTGGATCAAGGAACCAAGTGGCGTGAAGTGTTCTTCCAATTCTCAAAATCCAGCAAACTCCTTCTATAGTGTTCTTCCTTCATGTTCTTTCAATTCGGTAGATAGCTTTGTTTGTTGTTTCTTTTCATTTCTACCGTTTGAATTTCTGTTTTTCCAGCTTTTGCTTCTAGTTTCTGTTCGGTTGCAGTAGTTTATTATTTCAATTCTGTCCAGCTTTCAATTCTTGTTCTTCATTTCTTGTGTTTTGATTCCATTTGACAATATATGGACTTCCATATGAGTCTTGGTTGGTGCTAAGTTTTGGTGAGTTCTTGAATTAGAACATTGATCCAATTCTAAAGTAAAGTGCCTTTTCAAATCCAGCTCAAGTTGCTCCTAAGAATGTCAAAGAATCATGTATTCTTGTAGTTACATTCTCATCAGAACATTATCACTTATGCCTTGAATTTAATGATTTTTCAGGGTCTTTCAATGTGGATCTGCAAAAGAAGATGTGGGACATCCTGAAGTAACCCATGAAGGGACAACGAATGTGAAGATGGCAAGAAGCTCCTGACCAAGAATGAAATGTTTAGATGCTGAAAGAAGAAACCATCTTGGACGTGCAGAAGAGATTACTCATTAGTAAATCACCTTATTGGTCTTGGCAAAATCTTTGAAAGAGAGAAGTTGAACATCAAGATCCTCAAATTCTTGGATAGATCTTGGAAACCAAAGGTTACAACTATTTCAGAATCCAAGGATTTCACTACATTGACCACTGCCTCCTTGTTTGGAAAGCTAAGAGAGCATGAGCTTGAGATGAACCGACTTAAAGATCAAGAAAATGAAGAAAAACATGTGAATAACATTGCCTTTAAAGTTACTAGTCAAAAGGGTGATCAAGACTCAAGTGAGTGCAGTGATAATGAGACTCTCAACTTGCTCACAAGGAAGTTTGACAAGTTCTTGAAGAAGAACAATAGGGACAAAAACCAGCCATCAAACATGTACAATAGCAACAATGTTAATGAATTTAATTCTACAAACTACACTTATTTTGGATGTGGCAAACAGGAACACATCAAGGCTGAATGTCCAAGCAATGTGAGCAAAGAGAAAAGGGGTTATAAGTGTTGAAGATGGATGAAGTCTCTTCTCTACCTAGTGTTGTGTGTGTTTGATGTAGAAAAATAGCTAGTTTGCTTTGAAGTTTGTAATAGGTTTAGATGATCTTGTATGTAGGCTTGTAATTGTGTAAGGTTGCCTTTTGCTGTATGACCCATCCTAGATGCCTAACCAAGTCTAGATCAAGCACATGATGTGGTTAAAGGGTTTTTGAAAAGCTTTTAAAAGTGCTCTTAAAAGTTTTAAATCAGTACAAAAAATAAATCTTTTTTATGGAGAAAGAATCGGTTTATTTCTTCTCTGTTAAAAAGGCTTTTCTAAAATTTTGTTAGGGCACCACAGGTAAAGCTTAGTTAGTTATTTCAGTTAAAGCTGAGCTGGCCTGTTTGCTATATTTTAATCTGTTTCACTGTGAAAGAACAGGTTTATTCTTTGGTCAGCTGAAAGGTTTTTCACAAGTTAGTTAGGGCACCAAAGGTACAACTCAGACAGTTATTTCAGTTAGCTGAGTTGGCGATTTTCACAAAATAAATCTGTTAAGTTCAAAAATGAATATGTTGTTTTCATAACTGCTTTTCAACTGTTTTTTGAAAAGAAGTTAGAAACTGTTTTCTATATAAAGAAAAGTCTCTCTCACATGAAAAGGTGCTGAGCAACTACGTTTTTGACAGAGATCAAACAATTTCCATGTGAGAAGAAGGTTTGAAAGATTTTTTGAAAGGTTTTCCAAAGAGATTTTCAAGTGTGCTTGTTCTAGGAAACCTTTGATCTTGGTGAAGGTGCTGGTGCAGTTCTGCAGCAAATTGAACTACTGGTTTTGAGTTCTTGCATCTTCTTTTCAGGTGTAATCTTTCCTTTATTCTGGTTTGTAAAGGTGTAAGTGTTAGTCACTCCTTGATAGGGTTTCTTGGAGTGCAAGGTGTGCTGAAATAGGGTTTTTCAGCATTGATTGTGTTGTTCTTGTAGTGTTCAAGAACTGTTGTGTTTGTAAGTAATTGGTACTGTTTTTTGTGGATTCCACCTTGGGGTAAGGTGAGACTGGACGTAGCTCTGTATGAGTGAACCGGTATAAAAACTTGTGTGCCTTTTCTTTTCATCCTTGCACTCATTTCTGGTTTTGCTTAATTCTGTCAAGAACTAAATCTGTTCTTTTGAAATTGAATCTGTTAATTCTGGGTTTAAGTAAAAATTGTTCTTCCTGATTTGTTAAAGTTCTCTAATCACAAACAAGACAGTTGTATATGATGGTTTAAGTGATCTGTGAACAAACAGTCTAATCATTAAAATCTGAGAAAGAATCATTCTCCTTAAAACCTTGTGTTGAGTAAATTTGTTTGATTTCTAAGCATAGTTGTATCCTTCATCCTCATAATATTAAGCAAATCTGATTCTGGTATAATTCTCTGTTGATCACAATTTTATTTTGAACAAATTCAAATTGTGCTAGACTGCTCTGAAGAATCAATTTGTTTCATGTAAAAACAATCTGTTCTATTTTGCCTCTGGTATACTGAAAATTGTGTGTTCTTGCGAAAATTTATAAGCTCAATTCACCCCTCCCCTCTTGAACTTAGACACTAATAGACCCAACAATAAGAAGCATGAGAAAAAAGGAAAAATCAAGAAGAGCATACAATGATGATTCATCCTCTAGCTCATCATCAAAGGAAGATGAAAAAGCCAATCTATTTTGATGGAAAAGGAAGAATCAAAATCAAGTAGTGTAAGTTCAAGCGCTTATTTTAATTTTGAAAATTATATCCAACTTCTTGATGCCTTCAAAGAAACTCACGAAGAAGCTAACAGGCTAGCCCTATTGAATAACCAGTTGAAAGAGTTAAACAACTGGATGGAAAATAAAGTCAAGACCTTGGAAGAAGAGTTGAGTCATTCAAAAACTGATTTTCTGGAAATGATTTATCAAAACTCTTCTTGCAAGTGTGTCAATTCTAGCTTTTTTGAAAACTATGAATCTCTTCAAAAGAAAGTTCATTATCTTTTAAAAGTTTTCGAGAAATCATGATTGTTATCACAGTGTTATCACAGTTTACAGAAATAAATCGATTTATTTGGAAATGAACAGATTTATTTTGGCACTGTTTGTGTTTGAAAAACGTTTATACAACCAGGTTAATCACAAGATTATGCAAATTGATTTTCCAGATACACACACAGATATTAGAAAGAAAAACAGTGAATCACAAAATAGCAAGCTTCAATTTCAATCAAGTGATTAAGGTTCAATTGATAGCTTGACAATTAATTGAGTAGCCTATCACAATCAATCTGATCCAGTGGCTTTTAACAGATTATATATGTTCTTTTCAGAATCAAACAGTTTTTCCAGAAACAAAGAACAGTATGTAACAAGCCCAGAAAGAACAGATTTATTATTAATTGAATAGATTTATTTATTGACAGATTAACAGTTATGCAGAAATTAAGTGCAGAGATTAAGGGAGAATGAACACGAGGCAATTATACTGGTTCACTCAACTGAGCTACATCCAGTCTTCACCTAAACCAAGGTGAAATTCACTAAAACACAATTCAAACAAACACAAATCCCACTGTTCTTGAACCCTACAAGAACTTAGGTACACTTGCTGAAAAACCCTATTTCAGCATACACACTCTTCAAGAAACCCTATCAAGAAGAGTTTACAACCACACTATTACAGAAAATGAAATGTGAAACGAATACACCTGATAGAGGATGCAGAAATCTGCCTTAAACCAGTAGAACAGATCGCTAAAACTGTAGCAGCACCTCTCACCAAGCTTTGGAACCAAACAAGAATAAGCACACTTATGATTTTTGAAATCTTTCAAGAACAAATGCTAATTCTTTGTAAAACCTTAATTCTCTTATGCAAAACTTGTTTTCTCAATTGTATGATCGATGTTTAAACTCAGAAACAAGTTTCCTATTTATAGAAAACCAACTTATAACAGATTTTTGAAAAACAGTTAAAGATGTTATAAAAAGAACAGATTGAAAATAAAATGAACAGATTTATTTTCAAAAGCAGTTAGAGAATCTGTTATGTAAGGAGACTTAATCAGCCATTCTGGAGCATGAACAAAACTGAAAACCGTTTAAGATGGACATGGCACCAGAGTCAAAAAGAATCTATTCATTTACAGATGAACAAATTTATTTTTCAAAACGATAACAGAAAAAGCTTAACAATTAGAACCCAGTCGTTTTGAAAGGTAGACGACTTAGTCAAAATACTTGATGCACAAAATCTAATTTTCACAAGACTAAGCCAAGGCATCAGTTTAAAAAAGAATCTGTTTATTTAGAAAATAACAGATTTATTTTTATGCAGTAAACGTGTTTTTTGTAAAACATGTGAAAAACAGTTTAAGAAATTTTGTGCTTGCTCTTATCACATGGTCAGTGGTTAAGAGGTGAGTTACTCCGCAAAAAACCTACTTTTAAACAACCTCTAAACACTACCTAAGACATTTTAAAGCAAAAAGAAATATACATGAATTGTACATAAGAGTCTTCATCAAACACATGTCTTGAAGGGGCAACAACCATCTTCAACAATCTCCCCCTGTTTGATGGAGACAAATCCCCATAGCTCTGTTGCTTTAAGAACCTGTACTGCACCAAATACTAAACCAGAAAAACAGAACATTGCATAACATGTAAAATGGTTTTAAGGTGCAGAACTTAACTTCCTGTTTCAGCTAGCTTCACCTAGCATGGTGAGCTATTTTTCTCCCCCTTTGGATTCATCAAACAACATTTAAGCATAAGGGAAGATAAACCAGAAACATAACCATAATAGTCCAAAAAATAAAGACACATTGTTCAGCATTACAGAATTTAAAACTGATAGAAGAAAGCATGGAAATCAAGATACTTCTAATCCTTGTAGTATAGCTCTGCAAGTTGCGCCTGAACTCCTTCAATTTGATCATCAAGGTGCTGAAACCTTGCTTGAGTAGTCTCAAAGTATGCCCTCTGTTCTGCAGTCATGACATCAAGGCGATACAAAACTTGCCTTTCAAACATGGACAATGGTTCACCTCAGTATTCTGGAGTTTGATAGGCAACAATCGCATTCTGATGAGTTGCAGCAGCTTCTTCATGCACATATTGGGGAGCAGGTGAGTCTCCTCTGACTTCTATAGATGGAGAACTTATCCTTTGATTTCCAGCATGTTCAGCAGATTGTTCTGCTACTTGAATTGTGTCATCCTCCATAGGAACAGCTTCATCCTCATCTTCATTGTTGAGGTTTGAGGCTCCATGTTCTTCTTGAGGATTCTTGCCTTTGAGAACCACCCAATTGTCCTCTATTTTGTGAAATCCCATTTTTGTGAGAGTTGAATTGTCAATCTCACTTACAGTCTTGATGGGTTCATTTCTCTCATTTGAAGCTTCAACACCAAAGAAATCAATCAATTTTGAAACAAGTATAGCATAAGGAAAGCGATAATTAGCCAACCTTTTGGATTTCAGCATGTGTTCATTGATAATAAAAACCCAGTTTACCTTAATGTGGTTCATGATGCAATATAGAAGGATTAAATCCTCTTCATGTAAAACAGCATGATTTGTACCTCTTGGGATGAGCTATCATGCTATAATGTAGGCAACAAGACGTGGTGTTAGGTTCAAATGACCTGCATGGAACCTGCTTATGCTCTGGGTAGGGTTCCTCATACAGCTCTTGTAATATTGCAGTTTATTGAATTCTTGAATCCCACTGGTGTTTCCTTTTCCTACTTTTAGTCCAGCATACTTGATTCCAGCCACAGAATTCCAAACATCACTTGTGATCTTCATTTTGATCCCTTTCACATAAGAGACAATGTTCTTTCCATCCAAGGTTAGATTAGTGTAAAAGACCTTAACTAAATTAGGATATACATTACCTGTTAATTCCAGCAGCTTTTTCAGTTTCTGGTGCTTCAATACAGCCCTTGTTTCTGCCAATTTTTATGATTTCAGCCAGTTGAAATCCAGCACCTTGGGTATATTAATCTGCTTTCTGCTTGTCTCGTGGATGTAGGCATTGATACCTTCTTCATTTCCAGTGAACCAACCTTCTAGCACACCTTGAAAGGTGCTTTGCTTGCCCTTATTTTTCTGTTTTTGTCTTGAAGAAGAAGCCATGGTTGAACCAGAATTTTCTCTTTTTTCAAATGGTGAGAACCGAAAATAGGTTGCCAATGTGGGTAGCAGATTTTCACACAGATTTATATTGAGAAATGAATAGGTTGATATGGCAGTTATGAATGGATATGCATGAAGATTTTATGCTCTGAAATTCTGCAGAGAATCTTTGAAAATATACAGCAAATATTTAGGGTCACGATGCACACAACTCATACCTTTATTGAGCACCCAAACCATCAAATCGGTTACATAACCATGACCAAAACCGTCAAAGGTACAGAGGTTAATGCCCACTAAGTCAGTCAAGCAGTCAAAGATCAGAATTTCTCTTTCCTAGTCATCAATGCATATCAGTACCAAAAATAAACACATTCAATTACGAATAAACAGATTTAATTTTTCACTGCTAGGCACAATTGACATTTATAATACCCAATTCATTAAGCAGAAAATTAAATCTATCTTTAGCCAATGGTTTTGTGAACAAATCAGCAAGCTGTAAATCTGTACCAATGAACTTAATTTCACATGTTCCATTTGAAATGTGTTCCCTTAGGAAATGATGCCTAATTTCAATGTGTTTGGTTCTTGAATGCATGACAGGATTTTTGGTTAAGTTGATTGCACTTGTGTTATCACATAGCAGAGGTATATGGTTAAATAAGATACCAAAATCATTTAATTGATGTCTTAGCCATATAGTTTGAGCACAACAACTCCCTGCTGCAATGTACTCTGCTTCAGCCGTGGAGAGAGCTACACAAGCCTGCTTTTTACATTGCCATGAGATCAAGCTTGATCCAAGCAAGTGACAGGTTCCACTTGTGCTCTTTCTATCAATTTTGCAACCTGCAAAATCTGAATCAGAATATCCAATTAAACTTAATGAGATGTTACCTGGATACCACAAGCCAACTTCTTTAGTTCCTTGCAAATACTTCAAAATCCTTTTGGCAGCATTGTAGTGTGATTCTTTAGGAGCAGATTGAAACCGAGCACACATGCACACTGCAAACATTATGTCAGGCCTGCTGGAAGTGAGATACAATAGTGATCCTATGAGTCCTCTGTATTTGGTTTCATCAACAGCAATTCCAGCTTCATCATGATCCAAGTGACAGCTAGTTGAGAAGGGTGTGCTGATTGGTTTACACTTGTCCATTTCAAATTTCCTTAGCAGATCTTTGCAATACTTAGCTTGATTCAAGAAAATGCCATCCTTGAGTTGTTTGACCTGCAAGCCTAGAAAATAGTTCAACTCACCCATCATTGACATTTCAAACTCACTCTTCATGACTTTCACAAATGTTTCACACAATTCTCCATTGTTTGATCCAAAAATGATGTCATCCACATATACTTGTACTAGAATTGTGTCATCTCCTTTCTTCTTAATGAAATAGGTCTTATCAGATGTGCCTCTGTCATAGCCTTGTGAGGTGAGGAAATCACTTAGCCTCTCATACCATTGCCTAGGAGCTTGCTTGAGCCCATAGAGAGCCTTTTTGAGTTTGAACACGTATTCTGGATGCTGATGGTCTTCAAAACCTGGTGGTTGTGAAACAAATACCTCTTCATTTATATAACCATTCAAGAAGGCACTCTTCACATCCATTTGAAATAGCTTGAACCCTTTGATGCAGGAGAAGGCAAGTAGCAATCTGACAGCTTCTAGCCGAGCCACTGGTGCATATGTCTCATCATAGTCTATTCCTTCTTCTTGATTATACCCTTTAGCCACTAGCCTAGCCTTATTTCTGGTAATCACCCCGTGCTCATCCATTTTGTTTCTGAATACCCATTTTGTTCCAATTATATTCATCTCAGGTATTCTAGGAACAAGAGTCCAGACCTCATTAAGAGCAAATTTATTCAGTTTCTCTTGCATGGCTAAAATCTAGTTGTTGTCCTAGAGAGCTTCATTCAGATTCTTGAGTTCCACTTGAGATACAAAGGCCTTTGCTTCACAGAAGTTGTTCAAGGATTTCCTAGTTGATACTCCTTTCTCAATGTTCCCGATGACATTATCAAGGGTTAGGTCTCTAGGGGTTTTCCACTCTTTTGGCAAACCTGTAGGCACAATAGATTCTTGCATAGCATGTGTATTAGCAGTATCAAAATGAATCGATTCATTTTGATTTAAAACAAATTTAAATTCATCATTGTCAAGGTCATCAACAACAGTTTTAGATATGCTATGATCAGTTTCATCAAATACAACATGCATTGATTCTTCTACTATGAGCAACCTTTTATTGAAGACTTTATATCCATGACCATTCAAAGCATAACCAATGTGCACACCTTCATCAGATTTAGCATCAAACTTACCAAGATTTTCTTTGCCATTATTCAATACAAAGCATTTACACCCAAAAACTCTAAGGTGGCTCACACTAGGTTTTCTGCCCTTATACAATTCATATGGAGTTTTCTTAAGAATTGGTCTAATTAAGGTTCTATTTAACACATAAGCTGTAGTATAGACTGCATCTGCCCAAAAATACTTAAGGAGCTTAGATTCATTTAACATGGTTCTAGCTAGTTCCTCTAATGATCTGTTTTTCCCTTCAACTACACCATTTTGTTGGGGTGTCCTAGGGGCTGAAAAGGTGTGTGATATCCCATGCTTCTCACAGAACCTCTCAAATCTAGCATTCTGAAACTCTCCCCCATGATCACTTCGAATTGATTTTATGCAGCAACCATTTTCATTTTGCAGAATCTTTGCTAATTTCTTAAAAGCAATGTAAGCATCATTTTTATGTGCAAGAAACAAAGTCCATGTAAATCTAGAGTAATCATCCACAACAACTAAAGCATACAAATTTCCAGCCAAGCTAGCAACTCTAGATGGTCCAAATAAGTCCATATGTAATACATCCAATGGATTTTTTGTAGAGACAATATCTTTTAAATTGAAAGAGAATTTGATTTGTTTACCTTTCACACAAGCATCACAGAGCCTGATATCCTGAAATTTAATGTTAGGTAAACCAGAAACTAGATCTTTAGATTTCAGTTTATTTAAGTGATTAGTGTGTATGTGAGCTAACCTCCTGTGCCACAGCCAAGACTCATCACTTTTAGACAGCAAACACTCATTTGAAGAGTTAGTTTCCATGATATTCAAAAGATATATGTTATTCACTCTCTTACTAGTAAACAGCACTTTACCAGATGAATCACTTGAGATTGTGTAGTCCTTTGACTTAAAGTTCACCTTGTATCCTTTGTCACAAAGTTGACTTATGCTGAGAAGACTATGCTTGAGTCCTTCTACATAAAGCACATTCTCAATAGTGGTTGAATTCCCTGTTCCAACAGTGCCTCTGCCCAAAATTCTTCCTCGGTTATTATCATCATAGGTTACATGTCCCTCTGCTTTGAGCTTCAAGTTAGTGAATTTTGTAAGATCTCCAGTCATATGCTTGGAACAGCCACTGTCCAAGTACCACTGATTTTTCTTGTTGCTCATCTGCAAAACAGAATAAAAATGATACAAATGGTACCCTTTTCAGTATAGGGTCCAACACAGATTAAAACCTTCTCTTTGGTAGCCATTTTGCTAAATTCATAGGAACAAGATGCTTTCTAGCAATGCATGACCTAGAGGTATGACCAGATTTCATGCAGTAAAAACAGGTTACATGAGATGCCTTTTTGCCACTGTTAAAAGCTGAAAACCCTGATTTTGCTGGAACAAAAAAACTTGAAAGCTTTTTGACATTGGTTGCATTTCGAGGGATATAACCAAGACCATTTTTATTGAAAACAACATTCTTTGAGCCAAGGAGAGACTCAAGGTTTTCTCTTCCCTTGGTGAAATTGGAAAGGATTTTTAGCAAATACTCCACTTGTTTTTCCAAATTTTTGCAATTTTCACAGGTTTTAATAGAGGCATGCAAGCATGTTAGTTCAAGGCTTACCAAATCTGTTTTGGCCTTATGCAGTTCTTCCTCAAGTGTTTTTACTTTAGGTGAAGTACATTATTTACCTTTTGCAACTTACTGCATATTACAGCTAGCCTATTTGCTTCATCATGTGTTTCCTTGAAAGCAGCAAGCAATTGATCATAGTTATCAGAATCAACAGAAAAATCACTTACTGAATCAGAGATTGACTCCTCATCCTTCATCATGAAGCACAAATTGTATCATCATTTTCAGCATCTTCTTTATCTTCCTTGATCTCACTCTGTTCGCTTGCCTTCAGTGCAAGTCCTTTGGATTTTCGTTCCACTGTTTCCTGCTCTTTAAGTCTCTTGAGCTCCATCTCATGCTCCATTAGCTTTCCAAAGAGTGCAGCAGTTCCCAGCTTTGACAGATCACGGCTTTCTGATATGGCAGTCACCTTTGGTTGCCAGCTTCTGTCGAGGCACTTCAATATCTATATGTTGAGTTCCTCTCTGTCAAATTCTTTTCCCAAACCAGTAAGGTGATTCACAATATGAGTGAACCTTTTCTGCACATCAGCAATGCTTTCCTCGGGTTGCATTCTAAACAATTCATATTCTTGGATGAGAGAATGTTTTCTTGACCTCTTCACATCTTCAGTACCCTCATGAGTGACTTCTAAGACTTCCCACATCTCCTTAGCTGACTTACATTGGGATATCCTGAAGAACTCATCCATTGTTAATGCAGAGGTTATGATGTTCTTGGCCACAAGATCATGTTGAGCCTTCTTCCTTTCGGTCTCATTCCATTCAGATCTTGGCTTTACCACTTCTTCATCCTTGACAACCTGCATTGGCACATAGGGTCCATGGACCAGAACTTCCCAAATTAATGCATCAATAGATTCCATGAAAATTTGCATTCTAACTTTCCAAAAAGCATAATTCATTCAATTGAACATAGGTGGTCTATTAACAGCATATCCCTCAGCAAAAAGCACTTTAAACTCAGACATTATTGCAAACAAACTTGATTAAAATACAAGTCCTAGCTCTTGATACCAATTGTTGGATTTAATAGTGCCAAAGTTCAAGAGGGGGGGTGAATTGACCTTTTAAAAGTTTCTCGCAGAATCAGAGTTTATCACAGTTTACAGAAAATAAATCGATTTATTTGGAAATGAACAGATTTATTTTGGCCCTGTTTGTGTTTGAAAAACGTTTATATAGCCACATTAATCACAAGATTATGCAGATTGATTTTCCAGATACACACACTGATATTAGAAAGAAAAACAGTGAATCACAAAATAGCAAGCTTCAATTTCAAGCAAGTGATTAAGGTTCAATTGATAGCTTGACAATTAATTGAGTAGCCTATCACAATCAATCTGATCCAGTGGCTTTTAACAGATTATATATGTTCTTTTCAGAATCAAACAGTTTTTCCAGAAACTAAGAACAGTATGTAACAAGCCTAGAAAGAACAGATTTATTATTAATTGAACAGATTTATTTCTTGACAGATTAACAGTTATGCAGAAATTAAGTGCAGAGATTAAGGGAGAATGAACACGAGGCAATTATACTGGTTCACTCAACTGAGCTACATTTAGTCCAAGGTGAAATTCACTAAAACACAATTCAAACAAACACAAATCCCACTATTCTTGAACCCTACAAGAACTTAGGTACACTTGCTGAAAAACCCTATTTCAGCATACACACTCTTCAAGAAACCCTATCAAGAAGAGTTTACCACCACACTTTTACAGAAAAAGAAATGTGAAACGAGTACACCTGATAGAGGAACAAAACTGAAAACCGTTTAAGATGGACATGGCACCAGAGTCAAAAAGAATCTATTCATTTACAGATGAACAGATTTATTTTTCAAAACGATAACAGAAAAAGCTTAACAATTAGAACCCAGTCGTTTTGAAAGGTAGAAGACTTAGTCAAAATACTTGATGCACAAAATCCAATTTTCACAAGATTTAGCCAAGGCATCAGTTTAAAAAAGAATCTGTTTATTTAGAAAAGAACAGATTTATTTTTATGCAGTAAACGTGTTTTTTGTAAAACATGTGAAAAACAGTTTAAGAAATTTTGTGTTTGCTCTTATCACATGGTCAGTGGTTAAGAGGTGAGTTACTCAGCAAAAAACCTACTCTTAAACAACCTCTAAACACTACCTAAGACATTCTTAAAGCAAAAGGAAATATACATTTTTGTCCTTCCATTATGTTTTGTATAAGCCATCATTATGAGTAGTTTTGAAATGGGTTGTCTTTAAAAGTTGTGATTCAACGTTGATGGCTAGGTGAACCAATTTTTCCAAAGAGCAATACTCATATAACTCTACCACATCGTGGATTTCTCTTCTTAAGCCACCTACAAACCTAGCTATCTTTGACTACTAATTTTTTTATTCAAATCAATTTTAGTCAAAGTTGTTTCTAAGTCTTTATAGTACTCATCTACACTCCTAGGTCCTTGTTGAAGTCGTTAGAGCTTGAACAAAAGTTCCTTCCTATAATGAGGAGGAACGCAATGTGCGTGCATGCATACTTTCAAATTATACCAAGAGATCACGACTGGCCTCTTGTTTAGCCCAATGTCAAGGGTGGCATAAAAGAAATAGAACGGATCTTCGGGGTCAGAGTATTCATCACAACATACAGGATTATCTTCCCTACTCTACTATTCTTATGAACCTATCGTGCCTCTTACCAAAGGAACAACCACTCTTTCTTAAACTCCTAATACGTTCACAAGTAGTATATGTTAGAATAGATGGCTTTAAACTAGCGGGGGGTGAATTGTTTAAAGAGGATTTTCGCAAACTTTTCAAACAAGAATGAAATTATCTCAAGAAACAATTGATTCAGAAATTCAGTTTGCCAAAACAGCAAGCAAAAGTTGCAGTACCAGAAAAACAATCGGTTGTTTCGCAGAAACAATCGGTTGTTTATACCAGCAAACAACAAAATAAAACTGAATTTAAAGAGTTAGAGATAGAGAGATTGTACACAATTATTTATACTGGTTCACTCCAAACCCAGAGCTACATCCAGTCTTCTCAGAAACCCTGAGGAAATCCACTAAGCAATCACACCTTGATCACTTACACAACAACCAAGAGAATAATGACCTTGAACACCTCAAGAAACACACTCTCCTTGGCCAACACACCAACACTAAGATTGCTGATCTTGATCCCCTCAAGAACACACAGCCAATCTCAGCAAACACAGAAACGAAACTTGTTTAACAGAGTACAAGGATTACACTTGTTACAGAAGATAATCTGAAATCAATACAAGTTGAATCCTATTCCATAGACTTTGATCAATCACAAACTCTTAGCAATCTCAGCTCTTTTAAAAACTCAAAAACTCTTAGCAAAAACTTGTCAAAGATTAATTGTCAAATCTGTTTTTCTGAATTTATTCAAAGATGTTGTTTGTTATCAAATCTTAACAAACATTTAAATTGCATTAAAATATTGGTCAAAGCATTTAATGACTGGAGCGTAAGCAGTTAAAACATTTAAAGCTCTGATCCTGCCTGTTGACCGGAGCGCTGGAGAATACCTCGTCAAAGGACCGACGTGCGCGCCGCTTCTCACTTCCGTTCCTCCTCTGGATCTATCTCAAGAACCTGCAAAGAAACGACACGGCGCCGCTGCGGCCGATCGCACTCCGACGCTCAAGTCAGTGACGGTATCACCAAATGCTAAGAACTGGAACCGTGCAAACTCTCTCTCACAAACAGCTCTGTCACTCGCAAGCGTAAAGTGTATGAACTGAACGCGCGTACCTTAGGAAATCTGTTAAGAACTCTTATATACTTGGTGATTTTCTCTCTCCTGGCAGTTACAGACTTGAACACGTGGCTCGTATCCAACCGTACACGTGCCATCATCTGGAGGCTCCCTGACTTGGCGCTGCTTCTACTCTCATTTTGGCTAAGTTACCTATGCATGGTACTGCCCAGCGCATAGCTAACTTAGGAGTGCGATCTCTACTGAAACTGGCGAGTTAGGGCCTTCATACACCTTCCCTGTGGTCTCGCCGGCCGCCTTCATAATCTGCTTCTCCTTCGTCTTTCGGCGATGTGATCATTCTGGCGATCTCCGACTTCCTGGTCGCCTGAGTCTACATCTGGCGACTTCATCTTCAACCTGGCGATCGCCTATTCTGGTAAACTGGAAATCGGAACACGCCAACTTAACAATCGGCGACCACACGTGCCTCCCGACTTCCTTCCCATCTGCCAACCTGGCGCCTTGTCAACACGCCTACACCGTAGCAGGGTGCCACGTCATCGCACCCGACCACCAGGGCGGTACACAAGCCCCCCAGTCTTAAGCGAAGACTTATCTAGCGAAAAGACTGAAAAAGCCTTCGTTAACACCGGTCTACGTGGCATGGACGCAGAATTCCAAGCGATAGTACTTTCTGCTGCTCTGACGCTCCACCAAACCCTTCGCGCATCGTTCGACACGTGGCTTCATCAACGGCTCTCTTCATCTGCCGTTAGCGCTTCCAAACTTATTTCGAAAACCCTTAAACCCCTTACGCTCCTACTGTTCCATCACTTTCTTCACACTTGCATACGCTCTTATTTCCTTCTGCGAAAACTCTCGACGTTCCTCGACGCTCCAGATCACTACCTCCCTTCAACGCTCTCCTGATCATCGAAAGGTAACTACTTTCCTTCATCTGGTGGGTTTCCTTGCATTTTCACCGATTTCCATCATCCTGTAACTGTCTGGTGCATACGCTGTGGGCTGTTTTTCCATTTCTCCTTCTGCGTAACTTAGGGCTTTGTCGATCGTCGCAACGAACTCACATTCGTTCGTCTTTCACTTTCCTTCTATGATCGAGTCAGCCTTTGTAACCCTCCTGATTGTTCTTCCTTTCTTCTTCCTTTGCAGCTGCCATCATGACTCGCACCAAGATCACCCCGAACCCCCCTCCATCAGCGCGAAACCCTCCTTCACAAGCACACGACTCAATGCAAGTTCGTGGTGCTCCCTCTTCGCAGGCTGTGAGGCCTGCGTCTTCCCAAACCGCTCTGGCCCAGGCGACTCCACCAAACGCTGGAGGAGCCCCCATCCCTCTGCCAGACTTCAAGGCTTTATACCCATGGGCTAACCCAACCCTCTTAAAGGAAACCTCGTCGGTGAACACCGCGGGAGCGGTTCTGCGACTGACCAATGGGGACGAGGTCCACCAATCGTTTCACAAGGAGCACGATGAGAGAATGATGGTGCTGCCTTGCCCCGCCGCTCTGCCAGTGTGCGCCGATGATAAAGTGAGCGCCGATGGGCCCTTCTGCTTCGTCTACACCACCTTCTTCAAGAAGGTCAAACTCAGGTTCCCTCTTACCCGATTTGAGAGGGAGCTCTTAACCGAGCTCAACATCGCTGCCACCCAGCTTCACCCCAACAGCTGGGCGTTTGTCCGAGCCTTCGAGATAACATGCACCCACCTGGGGTTGCCCGCGTCAGTGGACGTGTTTTTATTCCTGTTCGAGGCCAAGCACCCAGGAGATCGCCTGTGGGTCAGCCTGAATGCCATTGCTGGGAGATCCATTTTCACCATCTTCCAGCAGTCGTACAAGGATTGGAAGGGGAAGTTCATCCAGGTTCGCGCAAATGACAAAGACACTTCCCTTCTCGACGGTTTCCCCTTGTACTGGGTGGACAAGGGGAAAAAGGAGTCCAAGAGCTGCTTCAGGAGGCCCAGAAGTCCTGATAGCATGGGAGCTTTGGATCGAGACCTCTGCCTATTCTAGAAGAGGGTGGCAGATGCCCACATAACATTCTTGACCCCCACCCTGATTTCCTTCGAGTTCTTTGAGGACCAGTTGGAATTCCAAATAGGTTAGGACACTACACCCTTGTCTTGACACTGCTTCTGATATCGTTTCTGGGCGTCTTGTGCGACACGCACAAGACTTTGGTTTTATCTTTTCTGCATATGCCTGTTTTTGCTGTTTCATTGCCTTGTACACTTACCCCTTTCTCCTTTGAGCTAACTTATGTACTTTCATTTTATGCAGACACCATGTTGGGTAAGAACATGCTCGCTGACTTGAAGGCGCTCGCCCGCAACCACGGGTTGGCGAGCGGTTCCCAGACGGTGCCCAACTCGGCGGTCGAGAAGGCCATCATTCATGGGCGATCACCGCCGAAGGAGCCCGCCCAACGAAAGAAACTGGTCCTTAAGAGGCCAAAGCGAAAAGCCCCCCAAGTTGTCCAAGAGGATGAGGAAGAGGACGACGAGGTCACTGAGGATGGCCTCGTTACAAAGAGGAAAAGGGTGGCACCACCTTCTCCACCTGCCCCACCCCCTCTTCCAGCTTCAACACCACCATCAACACCTGCCCCTCCTCCCTCATCGCCAACACCACGAGCCCCTTCACCCCCAGTCCAAGCAGTTCCATTGGCCACTGCGCCACCTGCAACTGAGGCCCCAGAGCCAAACTTCTTGGAGGACCCCCCGAGCGCCTCTACACCACATATATCAGCAGGAGGGGGCCCTCCTTCCAACACTTCAGCTGCAGGAATCGTTCCAATCGGGGATGAGGTCGCTCACACCTCTCCAATCCTAATCACCGAGTCCCCGATTGCGTCGCCACGCCAAGAAGCAGCCACCAAAAATATTGCTAAGGAAGGTGGCGACGAGAACCCTCAACAAGCCCCCCTGGCGCCTCTCCAAGCTGCAAATCTTTCCCTCGAGATCACGAGGATGTGGGAACCTCTGACTGCTAAACTCAAAACCATTGCAGAGGATATCCCATCGATCATAACGAGAGCTGTGGAGAGCTCCACCAGGCGGCTACAGGATGATATCTACAACCTCAAGACCGAAAACAGCACAATGAAGGTCGAGGTGGAGAAGGTGTCATTCAGCCTGACACTCGCGGAAATGGAACATTCTCGAGTAGAGGATGCCCTAAGTACCGAGCTTAGGCTTGCGCGCAAGGAAGCTGCTGACCTTCGCCGCAAAGTTCATGAACTTGCCCAAGAAAAAGTTGAACTTGAAAGCAAAATCGTGCCTCTGCGCACCAAGGCGAGCGACCTGGAGGCTCACATTCAAGCTAATGCCGATAAGGTACAAAAACTGGAGCAAAGGTCAATCGACCGCGAGAAACTACTTGGGCAAGTAGAGAAAGCAAGAGACGACGCCATGGCTGATCTCGCCGAGGCAAACAAGGAGAAAGGGAAGATGGCTGCCGAGTTGGCCCAAGCTCAAACTGAATCCAAGAAGGTTACTGACGACCTTCTCCACGCTCAAGAGACTAACAAACAACTGCGAAAACAAGTCGAAGAGTTGGAGCAGCAGAACAAGGAGCTTAAGCAACAGGTTGAAGAATTTCAAAGGCAAATTGAAGAACTCAAGCTAAGCTCCGCTCAGATTCTGGTTGCTGGATTTGATGCCGCTCGGGAACAATTCGCATGCCTATTCCCTGATCTTGACCTCAGCATGGTGTCGTTAAACAACGAAGTAGTAGATGGAAAGGTCGTCCCCGCCGAAGGCTCAACCAATTCTACTCCATCTGCTTCTTTATAAATTCACTTGTATTTACCTTGTAAAAACTCTTGCATATGTGTTTTGAGCAGCTACTTATTTCAATAGCGAAACTTGGATATTCTTCCTTCTGACTCCTTTTGAGCGCTTTCAATCTCTTTGTATGTTTAACTTTGCCGAGTTTAACTTAGCGATTATGCAAACACAATCTTTGGCGTAACTGCCTCGAGCCAATTCAAACTTAAGCAATAATCGCTTTAAACAACGTGTACTCTCGAAGCACTAACCTGATCATAAGAAAAGCTTCCAAGCAACGAACTGTAACTTAATCATTGGTTCAAACAACGTCCCACTCGACCTGCTTTATCAAACAGGCCTTTCAACCTTCTCGCCGTGTTTGAACTTTTCGCGATCACCAGGACCTCTTGGTAACACCAGCTTTTCTTAGCCTCAGGCTTTGGCAGTCATTTCTTTATCTGGGGCAGAAATGCCCTTTGGGATCTTCCTTTACCCCCCCGAACTTCAGAGCTAAAGACTGGCTGGCTAGGCGTTCTCTTCGAACCTGCCTTGGCCACCTTTCAAGCTTCTTCCACCCTCTTCGCCATACCTGAACTCGTTCAAGACGAGAAGGATTTTATCTTGCCTACACCCGCATACAAGCGAGAAGGTCTTTAACTCGCCTGAACTCGCTCATCGGCGAGAAGGACTTTTACTCGCCTGAACTCGCTCATCGGCGAGAAGGACTTTAAATGGCCTTAACTCGCTCGACGGCGAGAAGGACTTTGTCTGGTGCCTCAACTTGCCCAGGGTGTACATCTCCTCCCCCCTGGATGCACTGAGGACCTTTTCTTTCTCGCCTGCACTCGCTCAACGGCGAGGAGGTCTTTACCTTGCCTCGACATTGCCCCAGGAGTTACATCTTCTCGCTCCCAGAAACACGGAGGACTTTTTCTCTTTCTCGCCTGCACTCGCTCAACGGCGAGGAGGTCTTTTTAAACTTGCCTCGACATTGCCCCAGGAGTTACATCTTCTCGCTCCCAGGAACACGGAGGACTTTTTCTCTTTCTCGCCTGCACTCGCTCAACGGCGAGGAGGTCTTTGACTTGCCTCAAAACGCGCGAGGGCGTTGAGGTCTTCCATCTGGTGCCTCCGATCGCCGAAAGACGATGAGGACTTAAAAACTTAACTGGTGCCTCCAATCGCCGAAAGACGATGAGGACTTTAAACTTTTTAGAAAGCACGCGATATATCTTTTCTTGCCTCAAATCATGTACAAATGACAAGGTCTTTTTTCAAAACTTTCGAAAATAGCACACATGCAATCTGGAAACACCTTATACTTCGAAAACTCTTCTTTTATTGGGTGGCCTCATTAAAAACCCTCCTTAGGGAAAAAAGAGTGCCCCCTTGAAACTTGTTTTAACAGAGACATCGTAATATACCATTTGTGTTTGTCTTTACTTACAAAGCTCTTAACTATAGTACAACTTCAGGTGTGTGGCGTTCCAGGTACGAGGGATCGCCCCTCCTTCCAGCGTCTCTAAGCGGTAGGCTCCGTTCCCGAGCGCCTCGGTTATTCTGAACGGTCCAGTCCACTTGGGTGATAGTTTATTCTCCATCTCGTACTGGTGGGCCTTCCTCATCACCAGATCGCCTTCTCTAAACTGCCTTGGCATCACCTTAGAATTGTACCTTCGCTCGACCCTTCTCTTCACCGCCTCCGCCTTCAGCCTTGCCTCCTCCCTGACTTCATCCAGCAGATCCAGGTTCAGCCTTCTCTCTTCATTCGAGTCTTCCTCTACAAAGTTCTGGAATCTCGGCGAGCTCTCCTGGATCTCTACTGGAATCATTGCGTCACACCCATAGACCAAGCTGAACGGGGTCTCATGGGTTCCTGACTGCTCGGTGGTGTGGTACGCCCAAACTATACGGGGTACCTCCTCGGCCCAACCTCCCTTGGCTTTCTCGAGCCTTCTCTTCAAACCTCTCAGCAACACCCGATTAGCTGATTCCACCTGGCCATTTGTTTGAGGGTGTTCGACGGATGCAAACACTTGCTGAATTCCCACCCCTTCACAAAGCTTCTTCAACAGGTGGCTTGCAAACTGCGTCCCATTATCTGACACCAGGCGCTTAGGCACTCCAAACCGGCACACGATGTTCTTCCATACAAAACCTTCGATCTTGTGCGCGGTGATCTGGGCCACTGGTTCTGCTTCAATCCACTTGGTGAAATACTCGATCGCCACCACCAAGTACTTCATCTGCCTGATCGCCAGTGGAAAAGGTCCCAGGATGTCGATTCCCCAAGTATGAAACGGCCAAGGGCTATAGATCGACTTCAGCTCCTCGGGAGGTGCCTTGTGCCAATCGGCGTGCTGCTGGCATTGTTTGCAGCACTGGGCATACTTCTTGCAATCTTCTCTCATGGATGGCCAATAGTAGCCTGCATGGAGAGTCCTTGCGGCCAGAGCTCGACCCCCGACGTGACTTCCACATATTCCTTCGTGGAGCTCTGCCATAATTCTCGTGCACTTCTCACCGTGTATGCACTCCAGGAGTGGGTGAGTGAACCCAAATCTGTACAGATCGCCATCAATCAATGTATACTTGCTGGAATTTTTCTTTACCTTCCTAGCTTCTGTTGGATCCAGCGGGAGGAGACCATCTGCCAAGCACCACTTGTACTGTGTTATCCAAGTGTCTGGCTCATGGGTGGCGCAGACCTGCATCACGTCCACCTTGTCTCCTCGACAAGCTCTAATTCTTGGCGATCTCAGAGTTTCTTGCGTCAAAGACTTATGGCTTCTCGCTGCCCTCTCCGTCGACTTGCTTATCTGAAGGACCAGGTGATCTGCTACAAATGCCCTCGGCGTCTTCAGAGTTTCTTGAATCACCGTTCTCTGCCTACCCCCCTTGCCTGAACTGGCGAGCTTAGCAAGCAAGTCAGCTCGGGCATTCTGCTCTCGGGGCACATGCACTACTTCAAAAGAGGCAAAGGAACTCTTCAATTCCTGCACATACGCCAGATAAGCCGCCATTTGTGGATCTTTAGCCTGGAACTCGCCTGTTACTTGCCCGGTGACTAGCAGCGAGTCACTCTTAGCCATCAGCACCCTAGCCCCCATTTCTTTGGCCAGCAAAATCCCGGCGATCAGCGCCTCATACTCTGCTTGATTATTGCTGGCTTTGAAGGCGAATCTCAACGATTGTTCGATCAGCACGCCGTTGGGTCCTTCCAATATGACCCCAGCACCGCTACCCTGCTGGTTCGACGATCCATCCACCGAGAGTACCCAACGGAAGTCGTCACCTTCAACCCGCGTTGCCTCGGATGAGAGCTCGACTACAAAATCTGCAAAGATTTGCCCCTTGATCGGGCCTCGAGGCTCATATTTAATGTCCAATTCTGACAATTCTACTGCCCACTTCACCATTCTTCCCGCAACGTCAGGTTTCTTCAAGACCTTCTGGATGGGCAGGTCAGTCATCACCAGAATTGTGAAGCTGTGGAAGTAGTGGCGCAACCTCCTCGCCGAAAACACCACAGCCAGCGCGGCCTTCTCAAGGGCCTGATATCTCGTTTCTGGGCCCTGATATCTCGTTTCTGGGCCCTGCAACACCTTGCTCACAAAATAAATAGGCTTCTGAGCCTGATCCTGGTCCTGGGCGAGCACCGCACTCACCGCACTCACCGCCCTCTCAGTCACAGCGAAATACAACCTGAGAGGGATTCCCGCCAGTGGTTTGCACAGAACCGGCGGGCTCGCCAGATATTCCTTCAGCTTGACGAAAGCTTCCTCGCACTCTTTCGTCCAGGCGAACTTGTTATTGCGCCGCAGGCATTGGAAATAGGGATGTCCCTTTTCTCCGCTCGCTGACACGAAGCGAGATAGGGCCGCCATCCGACCCGTCAGCTGCTGGACTTCTTTCACTGTAGCCGGGCTTCTCATCGCCAAGATGGCGGCACACTTGCCCGGGTTGGCCTCTATTCCCCTTTCAGTCAAAAGAAAACCCAAGAACTTTCCAGCCTCCACGCCGAAAATGCATTTCTCCGGGTTGAGCTTCAACTTAAATTTGGCGATCGTCGTGAACAATTCTTCCAAGTCTGCTACGTGCTTGCTCTTCTCCTGCGAGGTCACGACCATGTCATCGACGTAGGCTTGCACGTTCCTTCCCAGCATCGGTGCAAGTACTCGATCCATCAACCTCTGGTACATGGCCCCCGCGTTCTTCAGCCCAAACGGCATCACCTTATAGCAGTAGCACGACCTCTCCGTCATGAAGGCTGTTTTTTCTTCATCCATGGGATGCATTTTGATCTGATTATAGCCCGAGAAGGCGTCCAGGAAACTCAGCAGCTTGCACCCTGCAGCACTATCGACCAGGGCATCGATGCTTGGTAAAGGATACGAATCCTTTGGGCAAGCCTTGTTCAGATCGGTGGAATCGACGCACATGCGCCATTTCCCGTTACTCTTCTTTACCAGCACGACATTTGCCAACCACTCAGGGTACTGGACTTCCCTGATGTGGCCTGCAGCGAGGAGTTTCTGGGTCTCGTCCTTGATTGCCTGCCTCCTCTCTTCATTAAATTTCCTTCTTCTTTGTCGTACCGGTCTCACCATGTTGTCCATCGCCAGATGATGGCACAAAAAGTCGGGATCGATCCCGGGCATGTCCGAAGCGGACCAAGCAAACGCGTCCAGATGCCGCTCAATCACCTTGGCGATCTGGTCCTGGAGATCGACCTCCAGAGTTCTTCCGAGCTTGAAAACTTTTCCCCCGATCTCCTTCTCGAGCCACTGCTCGACAGGTTTGGGCCTGGATTCTCTGGCGATCACCGCCTTGGCGATCCCCAGCTCCCTTGCTTCCTCAGGGCGATTCCGCGCCTCTTCTTCCTCCAGGCCGGCATTCCTCTCCCCCAGCTCAGCATCCACCATCTCTACATCCCTTCCGGCGGCCTCCTCTATTACCGGCGGTCTGGGCTTCACACCGGGAGGCGGGGTGGTCGTTACATAGCTCACTGATCTTTTATTTTTCAGGCTATTTTCATAGCACTTTTTCGCTTCTTTCTGATCAGACTTTATCGTGATCACCACCCCTTCCATGGACGGCAGCTTCACCTTCATGTGCCGAGTCGATGGAATTGCGCCTATCCTGTTAAGAGTGGGCCTTCCCAACAGGATGTTATATGCGGAAGGGGCGTTTACGATGAGGTACTTGATTTTCTCCGTCCTCGACCCAGCCTCATCGGTAAACGTGGTTCTCAGCTCGATGTACCCCCTGACCTCCACCTAGTCACCGGCGAATCCATATAAGCACCCTCCATATGGCCTCAGCTGGTCAAGGGGCAATTCCAGCTGCGTGAAAGTCGGCCAGAACATCACGTCTGCCGAGCTTCCTTGGTCCACCAGAACTCGGTGGACCTTCCTCCCTGCTGTTATCAACGAAATAACAATGGGATCGTTGTCATGAGGCACAACGTCCCGAAGATCCTGCTTGGTGAACGTAATGTCCACTTCCGGCGAGTGATCTTCAAACATGTCCACTGACATCACCGATCGCGCGTACTTTTTCCTCTGCGATGCGGTGCATCCACCACCTGAGAAACCCCCTGCAATGGTGTGGATCTCCCCATGGATAGGCATCTCGTGCTGCTGGGCTTCTCCACCTGCCGGCTGGGAACTCGACGCTCCTCCGGTCCTTCTGTCCAGCAGATAGTCGTTTAGGAACCCGCTCTTAACCAGATCGTCGAGCTGGTATCCTAAAGACAAACACGAGTCCAGGTTGTGGCCAAAGCACTGGTGAAACTCGCACCAAACGTCCGGCTTTGACCCCAGCACCTTGTCGCTCACCTTCTCGGGCGCCTTCAACCTAGCAGATATGTTAGGGATAGCGATCAGGTCCGCTAGTCCCATGACGAATTTGTGCTTAGGCGGGCGATTGTACTCTCGGCGTGCTGGTTGTTGGCGTGCTGGCGGTTGGCGCGCTTGGCTTCTTCCCTTATTTCTCCTATCGTAAGGATAGCGAGTCCTTTGGTCTTTTCTGGCCGCCGCTGCCGTTTCCAGCACCCTCTGTGGCTGGATCCTGGTCTGGGCGCGTGGCCTGGCGGGAGCCACGCTGCCTCTCTTCTCGGCGACTTCGCTCTCGTCGGCGATATGGGCCACCGCAAGTCGCCTGACTTCAGCAAACGTCGCTGGGTGAGCCCTGATCAAGGCCTCGCAGAATGGCCCTGGCTGCACGCCCTTCTTGAAGGCATAGACCAGCATTTCTTCATCCTTGGCCGGCGATCTGACCATCTGCGCTCCGAAGCGATTGAGGTAGTCTCTGAGGGACTCCCCATGGTACTGCCTTATATCGAACAGATCATAGGACACCCTGGGCGGTGCCTTGTTCACAATATACTGCTCGACAAAGATTTTCGAGAATTGTTGAAAATTAGTTATGTGGCCATTAGGTAGGCTCACAAACCACTCCATCGCCGTTCCCTGGAGCGTGCTCACGAACATCTTACAGTAGACAGCGTCCGACCCTCCCGACAGCATCATCTGCGTGTGGAACGTGGTCAAATGAGCCTCTGGATCCTCCACGCCAGTAAAAACAGCTTTAACCGGAACCACGCTCGTGGGAATTGGCGTGTCGGTAATCGCCTGAATGAAAGGCATTGGGAAAACACGAGGTGGCGTCGACGGTGCCACCTCTTCAGCTGAAGAACGACCCTGCTGCTCCTGAAGAGCTCGACGCAGCTCCTCAGCTACCTTGCTGAGCTCCTCGTTCCTGGCGCGAGAGGCGACCAGGTCTTCATGTATCCTTGCCTGCTCGACGCGCGAGGCTTCTACAGTGGCCTGCAACGAGCGCATCATTTCCGCCATCTGCGCCATGGTCATGGCGGCGTCGCCTTCAGCTGCGACGGGAGCCACGGGACTGGAACGATTGCTTCTCATCTTTCTCATTAACTTCAGCGAACCACAGAAATACAGCAAATAACACTTCAACCACGAACGAATCAGCGATCAATCGGGGAAAACTCAAGAAACTGCGTAAGAACCCAAGAACACCGCAAACCTTCGCAGAAAACCACCAAAGAACTCGAACCTCCACCAGACAGATTGCGCGCAAGCAACAAAAGACCTCGCTCCACCGATTGAAAAACAAACAAACGGCACAAAACGCAACTCACCGAACGAAACTCAAAGAAACTGCCAACGACGGTTGCACCAGCACACAACCGCGCAGAAAACCTTGAAAACTTCCACGAACTCACGCTGTGGATGGGAGCACGTTTTACACGGCCCCACGGTGGGCGCCTGATGATCCTGCCTGTTGACCGGAGCGCTGGAGAATACCTCGTCAAAGGACCGACGTGCGCGCCGCTTCTCACTTCCGTTCCTCCTCTGGATCTATCTCAAGAACCTGCAAAGAAACGACACGGCGCCGCTGCGGCCGATCGCACTCCGACGCTCAAGTCAGTGACGGTATCACCAAATACTAAGAACTGGAACCGTGCAAACTCTCTCTCACAAACAGCTCTGTCACTCGCAAGCGTAAAGTGTATGAACTGAACGCGCGTACCTTAGGAAATCTGTTAAGAACTCTTATATACTTGGTGATTTTCTCTCTCCTGGCAGTTACAGACTTGAACACGTGGCTCGTATCCAACCGTACACGTGCCATCATCTGGAGGCTCCCTGACTTGGCGCTGCTTCTACTCTCATTTTGGCTAAGTTACCTATGCATGGTACTGCCCAGCGCATAGCTAACTTAGGAGTGCGATCTCTACTGAAACTGGCGAGTTAGGGCCTTCATACACCTTCCCTGTGGTCTCGCCGGCCGCCTTCATAATCTGCTTCTCCTTCGTCTTTTGGCGATGTGATCATTCTGGCGATCTCCGACTGCCTGGTCGCCTGAGTCTACATCTGGCGACTTCATCTTCAACCTGGCGATCGCCTATTCTGGTAAACTGGAAATCGGAACACGCCAACTTAACAATCGGCGACCACACGTGCCTCCCGACTTCCTTCCCATCTGCCAACCTGGCGCCTTGTCAACACGCCTACACCGTAGCAGGGTGCCACGTCATCGCACCCGACCACCAGGGCGGTACAAGCTCAGTCAAAGATAAAACAGTTTTTCTGTTATGGTCCCAAAACAAACAATCGGTTGTTTCCTTGAATCAATCGGTTGTTTTGGTACTTAACAGTTCAACCATTTTAAAAACAGTTTTCAATCTTTTTCTCAAAACACCTAAGTATAAACAATCGGTTGTTTCGACAAAACAATCGGTTGTTTTAACTTAGTTTGAAAACATTTTACTTTCACAAAGATTGAGAATGCCTATGCTTTAGATTTAATCAAAGGGTGGATTACAACATCCAAACTACCCCAGAACTAAACTAAACCAGCACAACAACATTAAGCACAGCAGAGGCTTCAACATCCTTCAAAGGGTTTGGATTCTTCAAAACTTGAACACCACTTGGTTCAACAGTATAGAAAGAGGTTTCATTTAAAAGATCATTTTTTGCCCAGGGGTACATGGCATTGTAATCCATTACAGTTATATCTAGAACAAAAACACAAACCAGGAACGAGTACAATTCAGGACAGAGAAAATGGACCCAAGGGAAAGCACGGTTTAGATAAATAAAGCAAATTGAAAGAAAATCTAGTTCAGACAATGCAATCAGTAAGTTGAGTACGTATTCGACAATAAAGATTGGCACAAGGGAAATACCTGGTGAGATGGCTGGTTGAAAGAAGAAGTGTGAAGAAAGAGTTCTCTAGTGTGGGAAAGGTTTGAGAATGCAAGGAGTTATGAGGAATGAGGGTTACGTGAAGAGTAAGTGAGAAATAGGTTTTTTGATGTTTAAAGAGGGAAATGAAGCGGCAGTTCTTCCTGGCCGTTGATGCATGTGCCACGTGGACGTCTCCGATTTAGTGTGGTGAGATGTCTTGTTAGGGACGCTTCGGTAGTCGTGCCTCACCAACCCGCTGGGGAAAACGTCTCATCAGTCGCCAAACGCTAAGGAGCCTCTTCGCCAAGTCAAGCTCGGCTTGAGTTCGAGGGGCTTGTGTACTAGACAAGAGTGCTCGGAACCTCGGTCCAAGCATTCGGGCGTGGTCGGCTCGGTTTTGGGCTCAAAGGGCAGGTCATGAGCCCAATCCAATTTTAATGGTAAGCACGGTGAAGGGTAATTAAAGTAGAAAATATTAAGTTTGGTCATACGTAAATATAAAAGTTATTAGTTGAATATATATTAATGAATATATAAGTTGTTAATTAAATATGAGTCAAAGTTGTTAGGAATAAAATAGTTAGCACCTGAGAGTGATGATGCACACGTAGAAAAGAATGTTTTCTTGTTGTTAGTACCAGAAGATAAGAGATGCACGTGAGCAGGTGATTTTTCTGTTATGATTAAATGCTTTAAGTTAAAATCATATTCTCGTGGGTGAAAGATGTTAAAGGGATAACTATAAAAGGGATTTGAGACCCTCATAAAAGGAATGTTGTTTCTGAGTACTAGAGACTGAAACTGATTATTATTTTGTGTGCTCTCACTAACTTGATCGTCGGGGTGTGATTAATAGGTAGAACCCCCTCTATCTCAGCGGAGCGTTGTTCCAGTGCACTAAGATGAGACTGACTAGAAGCGGAGCTTGCCCATCTAGTCAACCCGAGGTCAACCGGCGAAAACATTAATAATACTAATAATATTTAATAATATTAATAATATTTAATAATATTAATAATATTTAATAATATTAATAATATTTAATAATATTAATAATATTTAATAATATTAATAATATTTAATAATATTAATAATATTTAATAATATTAATAATATTTAATAATATTTATAATATTAATAATATTTAATAATATTAATAATATTTAATAATTTTTATAATATTTATAATATTTAATAATATTTAATAATATTTAATAATATTAATAATATTTAATAATATTAATAATATATAAACATATTTAATCATATTTATAATATTTAATAATATTTATAATATTTATAATATTTAATAATATTTAAAATATTTAATAATATTTATAATATTTAATAATATTTTTAATATTTAATCATATTTATAATATTTAATAATTTTTATAATATTTAATAATTTTTATAATATTTAATAATATTTATAATATTTAATAATATTTATAATATTTAATAATATTTATAATATTTATAATATTTATAATATTTATAATATGTATAATATTTAATAATATCTATAATATTTATAATTGTTCTTGCCGGTTGACTTGGCCGCCGGTTGACTCTCGCGACTGGTTCAAGCTCCGCCTTTCCCCTCTGGAATCTGCTCTTCTCTTGGTTGTTGAATGCTTTTACCTGTAGAAACAGAGGACGCCCTTACGGTCGTTTGCACTCCGATGCTCAAGTTAGTAAGGGTTCACAGAAGCAACAATAATTCTCAGTGTAGTGTGTAAAAACAGCGTCTAAAAACAGCGTACCTTTACCTAGGGTTTTAGCCCCTTTTTATAACCGCACATGTAGCAATTGCCCTTGAGATAAGCAAATAACTTGACTCCAGGTCCATGGCTGAGTTGACCTCTACCCTACCCGAGAACCGAGTAGTAGCTGGTCCAAGACCGAGAACTGAGTAGTAGTTGGTCCAAGACCGAGGACCGAGCTCCTGTCTGGTACAATAATATTTATAATATTTAATAATATTTATAATATTAACAATATTTATAATATTAACAATATTAATAATTTTAATAATATTAATAATTATTATAATATTTAATAATATTCATAATATTAATAATATTTAATGATATTAAGAATATTTAATAATATTAGTAATATTATAATAATTAATAATGTTATTAATTTGAATAATAATAATATTAATAAAATTAATAATATAAAATATATTAATAATATTTATATTATTAATTATATTAATATTGATAATCATATTAATAAATATAATAATAATTCTAACACGAGAATAAAACTCGGTGTAATGTAAAGAATTTTAAATAATATGTTTCTCATATTTAAATTATTAAAAAATTAGTAAATTTATCGAGATTCATAAAGCTCTTTAGAAATCCCAAATGAATTTCTTGAAAGTTTGTATCTTCTTTTGCTTCCTTACATAATTTGATGTCTTTGTCTCTTTTTTTGTGTTCTCTTTTCTCAAATGTTATAGAAGCTCTTTCTTTCGGTTGAAACCTCTCTTTCAAATTACACTTTTTTAATAACAGAATTATAACTTAAATAACCTTCAATGATTTTAATTTAACTTGAAACTTAACCATTACATTCATGATTTCTTATTAAAGTCAGTGTATAGTTAAGTTAATATTAACTTAAAAGAATCTAGCGCTATATATCCGGACAGATAATAGGTTTTAATGAGTTTTGCCCGAAATTCTTGCTAAATAATCCTACCAACGACTCCACTGTCAAGTAGTACCGACTATAAATATTATATTCATATTTATGAATGTATCTTTCAAAACTTAGTTCGAACGGTTTATATAGTCGATTGTTTATTAAATAATCATATTGTAATTTTCTTCAATTTTTAGTTTAATTAAGATTTCAGTATTTGAAATTTATTACAATTTGTGTTCTAAAGTTAATTTTTTTTTACTTAAAATTGAGAAAAATATATAATTTCAATCTTTGAACAATAAATTTGAGAACTAAAATAAGCTTTTTAGAATTTTAGTATTTAAAACTTAAGGTTTAAAATACTTTTAATACTTCAAATTTAGTGTTTAGAAACTAAAACCATATACTTTTAAATTTGACGAACCAAAAGATCTTTTCAAAAACCAAAATCAGAATTATCCCAAAATTTCAAAGGTTCAAATTATAATTAAACCTAAAATTTTACCGTAATAACTACTTTGTGTATATTGAAGTTGTATTCATTGTGAGAAATAATTGATAGTTATATCATGAACCATATACATACAAAATGATATACTTAATTTTAGTGTATTATGTTAATTTTTATCTATTTTATATTTAATAAAATACTTAATCTCAAAGTTAAAAAATAGAATTAAATTTTTTTTTATCTATATGAAATTGATTTTCATTCCTAATTCAAACTTTAAATATTATGCATAATTTAATAAAAAAATTACGAAAACAAATTTTTGACAAAAAAATTTACATAGTAAATAAATTTTAAATATAAAATAAAATACTAAAATATTTTATATTTACCTCATTATATTATAATTTATGCTGAAAATTTATTTATTATTTTAAAAAAAAATTGATAACAACTCATTTTATTTCCTATAAGATTTAAACTTTGGATTAAAAAAAATAATAATTTCACAACATATCAAAGAAAAATATTTTTAACCCTTAAAAATATAAAATTATTTTTGCTTATTTGTTTAACACGCGAAGTTCGTATTGGAGTCACAGAAAAGTACACAAAGAAAGTCTCAAATGCAATGCAAAAAGCACATGCAGCCATAAAAATAATGTTGAAAAGATTGAAAGATCGTTTAGAAGAAGCAGAAGCTGCCTTAATTGTTGCCAAATATTTGGTGAGCTTGTCAACTTGAGACATTATCCATAATTGTGAACCGTTGGATATCCACGTGTACCGACTTAGTTCAACCGTTAATAACCTCCATTAACGGCTACATCAACGAACAACACGTTTCTCAAATTCAATTTCCTTTCACCACGATTTTGTAGTATTTTCTTGAAAGAGACAACGTCGTCCTTATACGGCTACATTAACCTACCTATGTTGCCCTAAAGATCGAAGTGGGTCCACCCATGTGCTTTTGCCCCCTTAGTAAACCCTTCCACCAAACACGTAAATGATGTTAATTAGTTTAAAAAGTGACTTATTTGTTGCATTTAACTCTGTTTGTTTATGTTTTCTTGGTGATATTTGATTTTTTAAGATAGTAATTCTTCTTGCCAGTTGACTTGCTCATCGGTTGACTTCGTCTTTTCTTAAATTTGTTCACTACTAGAAATAATAATATTAGTCTCCCCAAAAAATTCACACAAAAAGTAAAAAGGAGACACTAAATGATACTTAAAGCGAATTTAGTATCTCATTAAGTTGACACTAATTCAAAGGTTGCTAATGAATTAGTGGGGACTATGGGGAACACAACTATTTTTTTTTTATGATTTTAGTGTCCGTTTAAAACTTATTTGTCCACACTATAATTAATATTTAATTTTGTGTCTCAATTATGTAGGATTTGGGGACACTAACAATGTCCCTTATTTGACCCTCACTTTTTTTGGCAGCTAATTACAACTTTTCTTGTAGTGGTTATGCGTCTTATGCACTGGAACATAGCTCCGTTGAAACAGAGGGGTACCTACCTGTTGATTGCACTCCGACGATCAAGTCAGTACAAAGCTTATAAGAATTTAAGAAGTAGTAAGTTTCAGTCTTAGAAACAACGTATATTTACATGGGGTCTCAAGTCCCTTTTATAGTTTACCTCTTACAACAACTTTATATCACGAGAATCTAATCTCAATTGAAAACATACACAACCGAAAAATATTCTATTCAAGGACATACCCTCATGGTGTTGCAACAAAATCGAATCTTTTCTACAGGGAGCGCATAAAATAATAACAGAATAACCACCAGGGCACCAACTCATGTACCAACATTAGGGTCCAGCCTGTTTATGTAGGCACCTTCTCTGTGGTGCTACGCTACTTTTCATTATACATGCAACATAACCACTACGTGCCCTAAAACACATGAACTTAGGTTCAAAATTAAACTCTTACTTAACTTAGACCCCTTATGCACTAAACGTACCCACAGGTCCACAATTACCCTTCGCTAGCTGCTTAGGTTTTACATGCGAATGATTACCTTAATTATTCAAAGATTGAATTACTTATACAACCGGGGCCCAATCACATGGACCATTATACTAGTCCAATAGCTGAGCTGATATGCTTGTACCATATGTACGGAGATTCGACCATCTAGTGCTGAGTTCTGAGCGATCTGGTCCAATACAATACTAAAAACAATATAGAATTTAGTACTATTTAGATATGTGTAATATTGAAGCAAACCATTTTATGTTGTTAAATCAATTAAGAAAAGGAAAAATAAATTATCAAAGAAAATAAAAATCGTGAACATAAACGGTAGTAATTCTGTATTAATTGTTTAAAAAGAAAATATTCACTTTATATTATCTATGTTTAACATATCTATTTAACGTAATAATCATTATTTTTTTCCAACAGATATTTATATTAAATTTTATTTTACTAAATGAAATTTATTAACTTTAATTTTTTTAGTTGTATATGGCATATGATTGACTTGATCGAGACCGTGATTAATCAAATAATACAATTTAAAATATAATAATAGTTCAATTAACTCAAAGTCATTTATAAAAAATATTTAATTACAAATTCAGATTTATAGATTATCAACAAAGATAATTGTGGTTTTAATAGTTCTTACCACTAAAACAATCAATTCAATAAAATAGGTCGATTTCTATCTTTTTGCATTGGATTGGATTGAAGCAGTGTAAAAATAGATCAGTTTGATTAAATCAGATTTTTTTTCGACCCTTAATCCTAAATATGATATTAATTGATTAAATCAAATTGATTACCTGTATTTAGACTCTTAACCTTAATCACATTAATCAAATTAAAAAATGATGGTTAAGTCCCGATTAATAAGTAGTTGACCCAAATCACTAATACAGGTATGAAAAAAGATAAAGGTGTTCCAAATGAAATTTTGTAGCACAATTTCAAAATTAAACTAAAATATTTTGTTGTCCGTATACGCCAAGTTCGGGTTGGTCCAATAATCTAATTGGTTGGCTTATTTATTTTAAGGTGTATCGATATGCACTTGCTAAATGTATTATTAAGTATGCTCTTTCATTTAACTTTTTCGATTATGAGGGAGTTTAGGAAAATAAATAAAAATATTGAATCCTAATTTTAAAACAACTAGTAGAAACGTTTCAACTAATGATGTTTTCGATGGTGCTTTAAATAGGACTACACTATAGAAATTTTACTAATAGATCTTTACTTGTTTTAACTATATATGTTATGAATATGGAAGACATTAATAATATAATTGTTTCAAGTAATATTTAGTCTAAGATACATGATTTTGTTGTATAATGCATTTTTTTAATATTATTTTTTCAAAATTTTGGACAATCATATCGCATGATGTTTTTGTATGAATAAATTGTATTTTTTAAAAATTTATTAGGTAAAAAATGACATTGATTTATGATCAATATAACATAGAGTTAGACTATATTAAAATTTATGGTTGATTTTAAAATATATATTACTACTAGAAAATTATTAAATAAAAATTAATTTTAGACATAAAAAATAGTTAGTTACTTATTTTGACTAAATTAAATATTATTTTAGAAACTAAAAAGTTATTGGTATCTAAATTAGCTTCTATTATTGATAAATAATTTTTAAATTAATATTGAATTAGTTATCAAAATTTTAACTACCAACTTTAGAATCTAAATAATTTATTAATAATAAAAATTATTTATCAATAATAGAAGCTAATTTAGATATCAATAATTTTTTTTTAGTCTCTAAAATAATATCTAATTTAGTTAACATAACAATTAATTATTTTTTATTTCTAAAATTGATTTTTATGTAATAAATTTTTTTAATAATAAACTTGATTTGATTCATAATTTTTTCTTTTAATTTGATGGTGGAGCAGGCTGAGCCAAAGTCAATGGTAGCCTTACAAATATTAACAATTTGAAATTAAATTTAAGTTCAGTTAGATAAATTTATATTAATAAGTAAAATTAATTATAAATATAGTCTAAAAACTAAAATTAAAAACGTTAAATATGAATAAAAATAAAATCAGTTATAAATGACTTGTAGTTTCTTTTACTAATGATTTATTTTGAAGTCATTATAGTGTAAGATTTTTCTTTTTCTGTTGGTAAATCGAATTTTTCTTGTAATGACGTAATCATAATGTTTGGAAAAATAATATGTAATTAATTAAGGTGTAGGGATAACCGATTATCTTTTAAAAAATAATCTATAATTGATTATTGATCATTTGAATGACTTCAATAATAATTATGAGTGTTTTTCTCTTAATTATTCGGAGGTCATGTGACTTTGTTAAAAAAAAAATAAAGGATACCAACATAAATGACTACGGGTTTTCGCTACTTTATGCTCATTTCTTTAATTATATGTGAGGATTCTCTTTTCAATTTTATTAGTTTTTTTCTCACTCACAAATGAACGCAAATAACTGGATTCAAATATAATAAATCATGGCCAATAAATCGGGTGAACAATATTCACCCGAATAAAAACTCATCTGAAAAAGAACATACCGTTTTTAATTTTAGTTTGTATATGCGGGTGGGTAGTGTTTTATAATCTAAAGGCATGATTGCACCTTCCATAGACGATTTTGGAAAAGGAAAATAAAAATAAACAAAGGTTTATTATTTACTAATTTAAAATATACTTAATGAAAAAGTAAAATATTATCAAATTAAATTTAGGCATCGTGATTTTATTTTTGAAATAAGAGTATCTTGCGTGGATTAGCAAAAATGATTAAAAATTCATACAAATTTCTACATATGTATCAAATCTCCTATATAATGTCCTTTCTCATTTTTGTCTACAATTTTTCTTAGGAATACCTTAATATATAGAGTAGTTAAATAAGTGCAATCAGATAAAATTACTTATATGCTACCAGGTTCCTCTAGGGGTTCCTTTCATTCTCTACCACATTTTTTCAAGCAAATAGAGTGTGTTTTTTTTTTTTCAAAGTTAATTTGTTTCATCAAATTTATCATAACTTAATTTTTCTTTGAATGATCTTACAGACATATTTAGACCCATTTAGAATGTTGTTTATATTTCCAAGCATTTGCAAAACGGAAAGAAGTTCTTTAGAAAAATTGGCTTAGACCATCTTCCCAATTTGCAATAACAAAAAAGTCTTATACAATTAGACTTTTAAGTATTGGTCTAATATTCAAGCACGAATAATTATCATTTTGAATAATATGTTTATGACATTGGAAATCTTCAATAAGATATTGTCTAGACCATGAAGGGTGATGAATACCTGATAGATACCACAAATTCAAACATCACATTTGTCTTATTCTTTGAAGAAAGTGAGGCACAAACCTCTCTCTCATGGATCAACAATATTCTTTTATATTGCCCAGTGGAATAATTTTACTTGGGAGCAATTAAGAACCCGGTTACTTCTCTATAAATACCACACTAGCCATTGCAAATACATCACACCATATTCCACAGTTAGCTACAACCTACCAAAGAAACCAAAAAAGATTGCAGTGATTTGTGAATTCTGATAACATGGCTCTTACACTTCAACGTGCTTTATTTGATCTACTTACCCTTGTAGCTATACTCTCAGTATTCCTAGTAGTCCCTTCCTCTTGTTTCAACCCCAAAAAGCTCCTTAACGCTTCATATTATTCTCCATCTGGTTCAGATTGGTCACCTGCAGTGGCCACTTGGTATGGACCTTCTAATGGAGATGGAAGTGAAGGTAATAAATAGCTATTAGCAGTTTCAATGATTAGTATATATTAATAAGACGTTTTTTTGTCAAATAATGCTTAAGTTATGATTGAAATAGTTAATTTCTATGATTATTATATGTTTTGTACTTACATATATATATATATATATACATATATATATAGGTGGAGCTTGTGGATACGGCAACGCTGTTGGGCAACCTCCATTCTCTTCATTAATATCTGCAGGAAGCCCTCTGTTATATGACTCCGGCAAAGGGTGTGGTTCTTGTTATGAGGTGAGAACATTATTACGTCTTTCACAAGAGGAAGGCTAGCACAATTCTAACACTATTTCATGACTATTCGGGACAAGTGAAATGATGTGTGATGATGACCCAACTTACAGTTTTATTAAGTTTAAGTAAACTACACCAACTAAATTACAAAGTGAAATTTTTTTATTATCAAATTGTTAATCCCAATATTACTTAATTCAAATATATTAAAAAGAATTGGTTTTAGTATTAATAAGATAAAAAAATAAGAAAAACATAATTTTAAAGGAGAAATTATATTAAATTTGACTAGTCATATTTTTTTACCAGAGATTATTGTTTTCAATAAAATTAAGAAAAAATATATATACTAAAAATTTATTAATTTTTAGCTTAACTATCGTAAAAGTGATACTGTCACACTGCTAAGTTCTCAATTTTGAAATAGAGAGTGATCATGCATGCAAAGGAGAATCATATTCACAAGACTATGTCCATGAAAGAAAATTATTTTAAGTAGTGCAGTTTTTGTTCTATTTTCAGGTGAAATGCACAGGGAATTCTGCATGCTCAGGCAATCCCGTGAAAGTAGTGATCACTGATGAGTGTGCTGGGTGTGGCTCAGATGCTCAATATCATTTTGATTTGAGTGGCAGTTCTTTTGGAGCAATGGCAGATTCAGGTCAGGATGAGAATCTACGCAATGCAGGAAAAATAAACATTCAACATAGAAGGTATGCTCTCCAAATTCCAATAATTAATTAATTCCATTTTTAGACAAGCAGACTAATTAATTCTCAGTATCCTTATACTTTTCTATAAATATTTCAACATTATTGACTTTCACTTATATTCTTTTGACATTTATTTGGTTTATGTTTTTGTCATTACCATATTTTATTTTCAACCTTTAGGTTACAATATTGTAACTGACAAATTAGAGACGGGTTTTTGCTGCAGAATTGAATGCAACTATGGTAGGTCAATAGCTTTTCACGTGGACTCTGGCTCAAACCAAGAATATTTTGCTGCCTTGGTTGAATTTGAGGATGGGGATGGTGACCTTGCCAAGGTTGAACTCAAGGAAGCACATGATGATTCAAATTCATGGGATTCAATGCAACAATCATGGGGTGCAGTTTGGAAACTTGACAAAGGCTCACCACTGAAGGCACCTTTCTCTATCAGGCTAACCACACTTGAGTCTGGCAAGACCATTGTGGCCAGTAATGTGATCCCTGCAGAATGGACTCCTGGTCAGACATATAGATCAATTGTGAATTTTTGAAACCTAAAGATTTATGTGACCATCATTTTGTAGCTATCCTACTTATCATATTATATATATAACCCAAGATATGTATCTAATCAAATGTCATCCTGTTAGTGGACTTTCGATTGTCTTCTATAATCTACTATGAATGAAATTGTGCTTGCTACTAGCCATTTTAATTATTATATATAAAATTCATTAGTCAATAAATAGACCAATTAATTAGATAAACTTTAAAAAAGAATTAACTTTAATTCTTATATATAAAGAATTCTTTTAAAAAAGAAAACAACCACTACAAGAAACAGTAAATTAGCATATGCCAAAGCAAAGTCAAATGTTGGATTATGGAGGCATAACTTGGACTGCTGAGCAAAAACTAAAAGGATGGAAGCTAATCTTCATGCGAGTGGTTGCTGCTACTAGTGTAGGTTTAACCCTCTCTAGTTTGAAGCTAGTAGAGACGACCTAACTCTCACTGTTAGAGTAAGGTTAGAGTCATTTCGTCGTTTTTTAAGAGCAAGCTTCCTCTTAAAATAGAGAAGGTGAAGCCCTCACTTAGTCTAACCTAGAGAGGGTTAGACCCTTACTGAATTGTAACCCATTATGAACATGCATGCGCTAAACCATAGCTAAAGAATAAAAAGACAAGCTAGAGAGGGTTAAACCCTCTCTAGTTTGAAGCTAGTAGAGACGACCTAACCCTCACTGTTAGAGTAAGGTTAGAGTCATTTCGCCGTCATTAAGAGCAAGCTTCTTCCTAAAATAGAGAAGGTGAAACCCTCACTTAGTCTAACCTAGAGAGGGCTAGACCCTTGCTAAATTGTAACCTATTATGAACATGCATGCGCTAAACCATAGCTAAAGAAAAAAAAAGACAAGCTAGTGGGAGCTAAGCCCTAGCTAACTCATTGCGACTTAGAGAGGGCTAAACCCTAGCTATTGTGAAAGTGGACTTGGTGAGGGATTGGCCCTTGCTCCCACGTATAGCATAAAAAAAATAGTTGATGATCCTATTTAGAATCTCATTCTCACATTCATAATAACTTGCACAATTCCATTATCACATCTAAAATAACCTATCCATATTTCATTCACATTTAAATATCGCCTATCCATCCATTTAAAAATTTACCATGCACCATTTACAAATTTACAAATATCCAACATTATGCATTTTCAATCATCAAATCATTGTTTTCAATCATCCAATTACAAGAATGTAAGAAGTGTTTTTTTTTTTCAAGTGAATGTACTAATTGAAAGAAGTACGAATATTATGTCAATATTACATATTTAAAAAAAAGTATTCAACTTAATACATATGATGTTTCCCAAGAATAAGATTGAGTGAACAATGGAAACAATGGAAAGTACCTGTAAAAAAAATAACAATAATTAAAATGAAATAAAAATTATATTTAGTAATATAGAATATAGAACAAAATGATCAAGTAATTTAACTTACAGTAGAAATGGTAATCAAGGAACATGGTGATCATCAAAGTCTTTGGCATAGTGGGGGTGAACCTGACTAGTACTTGTTGAAGTGTCTGCATCATGTTTTTCCATCATCATAGCTAATTGTTGTTGCATCAACCTCACTGTGTCCTCTAACTGGACACTCCTCTGATCAACCATGTCTGCTTTTGCATTTGCCTCTAAGATTTGTTGTTAAAGTTGTGCATTCTCAGCTAGTTGATCATCATGATCAATACTAGAAGCTAATACAGAGGGTTGAGTGAGGGATGAGGTACCATGGCAAAAGTTAGCAGCCAAATCCCCAGTCTCATAAAATCTACCTCTACTATTCCCTCCAACAACATCTTTCTAGCACTGAAGCTTTATCGTTGCATCAATATGAGAGATACTAGAAGTTGATCCTTCTAAACTCCCTGATCGCATAATCCTTAACCGCTTATGATAGGTTTCCTAAGAGTAAAGGAAATTGCAAATGTTCGTAATTTACATTTAAAAATTTAATGAAGTATTAAATTTTAAACAAAACAATTACTTACACAAGTCTCTCGAGAACGATCATCTACCCAATCACCCTTCTTGTTTGTGTGAGTAACGAGGAATAATTCATCCGGTTCAACAAGTCGCCCATATTTACGTTCCTGATAAAGGTATTATGGTTACAAAGAATTTATGTCTTAGACTATTGAACAAGATGCTTTGATGTCTCCAAATCCTAGTGGAAAGCTTGAAGACCTTGCTGTTGTTGTGTGTGTGTCTAGTTGTTTGAAACTTGTTAATTCACTCCTTAAGTTGATCCAAGCTCAATTGAATCTTTAACATTTTGAAAAGATGGATTTTCTAAAAGGAAGTGAAATTTCAATAGGTTGAAATTTCGAATCAACAGGTTGTTTGACACTTAGTGGATTTCAAAATGATTTGGAAAAGCTTTGTCTTTGCCTTTACCGTCAAACAAATTTCATCAGGTTAAAATTTCGAAATTATAGGTTATTTGACACTTAGTGGATTTTTATGCTGTCAAATAAAATTCAATCAGTTATTTCGAAAAATCAACCGATTGTTTTGCTGAAAACTTTAACAAAATTCTGTTAAATGGTTTTTCTGTTTTAAATGAATCCAACTGCTTTTGGGCTTTTGTTGTAACTATTTTAACCATTTGATTGAAAGATAAAAAGGTGGTTTTACGCTCCTATGCATTAACTAAGTAAAAGAGATAAAATAAAAAACAGTTTTGAAGTTTTGAAAGAGCTTTGGATAATCTCAAGTGTGGAATAGGATTGGGTCTTGTATTTTGATATTTGATCTTGTGATTTACCCAAGTGTATTCTATTCCCTTCCTTCTTAATAATTGTATTTCTGTACTAGAGTTGTCAAGAAGTGTTGTGTGTTCTTGAGGGGATCAAGATCAACATTCTTGGAGTGGTGTGGTGTTTGCCAAGAAGTGGTGTGTGTTCTTGAGGGGTTCAAGATCATTACTCTTGGTGTGTGTAGTTTGTAATATGTGATTGATTACATAGTGAATTCTCAGTGGTGTCTGAGGACTGGATGTAGCTCAGGTGTTGAGTGAACCAGTATAAACATTCTGTGTGAATCTCTTTATCCTTACACTCTTTAAATTGCTTTAAATCTGTTTTGATAAAACTGTTGATAAAAACAACCGGTTATTTAGTAAAAACAACAGGTTGATTTTTTGCATCAAGCTTAAAACAGTTTTATATTTGGCTAGACAGTTTTTCCATTGATTAATTCTTCATAGCCTTTCACTTTACCTTCAATACTTGTGAAAATATTTCAAAAACAATTCACTCCCCTCTTATTTTAGCCTTATAATTCTAACTATCCCGACCAGTCCTCGGTCATCGACTCAAAGACTGACGTGAGGTGGGCCCTAAATACACTTACCAGGGGTTTGGTTAGTCTTTGATATTGCTATCCTTAGCCCGATGTTGGAGATCGATATCGGACCTCGCCAGTAGAGGGAGAAGATCGGACATCGGTCGTTTGAACGTTGTAAAGGGCCATGTAAGGTGGGTCCAAGAGTCATGATAAGTTAATAGCTAAATACATGCACGTGGTGTGTATGACGCAAGAAGGCGCAACACGTATGGATAATCCTAGGAGGCGTTAAGGCCCATTAGGGTTAGGATTTCCAGGGAAAGCTGCACCCACGAAGCAGATGGCGTTAGAAATTAGGTGCACAAGTTGGTACCCAAGCGACCACTCTGTTATTCGTTGCATTCCAGTTAAGGGAAATTCATGTGCCAGATACGCTAAGATTCTATGAATAGCGGCGCAAGGACATTCTCTAAGGAACCCTAGACAAGGGTAACGACACAAAGGTAAACCCTAGTTTTAGCCTATATAAAGGGTGCCAAGAACCCTAGTAAGGTACGCAGTTTCTAAGATTGAAGCTAATATACACACTTGGTGTTTCTTTGCCCTAATACTGACTTGAGCGTCGAAGTGCAAACGGCTGCTAGGGCGCCCCTTTGTCTTTGCAGGTGAGAGGTTTCTTGATCAAGAAGGCAGGTATCTCAGGCGGAGATAGAAGGGCCAAAGCAGCTGTTAGAGTCAACCGACAGGAACACTAACATAGACATCTAAATTGAATTACATATAATGTCTTACATATAAGGAATGAGTAATATTTATCAGGCCTAATGCAATATCCAAGTGTGATTTTGGGCCACTTAAATGCAATGCTTCACCTTTAAGTGAAGATCGATTGATTTTGTTTTGGGATGATTTGTCTTTGAACTTTTCAGTATCCTAATAGTTCAAAAGTTCACCCATGCTTCTTCTCCTCTCCAAGTAGGTCTAGTGCCCTTTACGCGAGCTTTACTAAGCATGTCACAAGCATTTCCTGACTTTAGACTTGTAAATCTTTCTAATTTGTCACTCATCATGAAAGACCCAAGTCACTCTAGTTTAAAAAAATAAGAACAATTATATAAATATCATAATATTTAAGCATGAATAAATTGTTATTCATTGTAATTAATAATAAAACTGACCTTAAATTCAATCACTTTAGTATAAAAAAATGAAGAACAATTATATCAATATCATAATATTTAAGCATGAATAAATTGTTATTCGTTGTAATTAATAATAAAACTAACTGCTTCATAATGATGGTAGGACCCTTTGAACTGTGACCTAATTGAATGCCCAATGGCCTCAATAACATAATGATTAGGTGTCCATCTACACATTATATAAATGATTATTTTAAGCATATCATTTTTAACCATCAATTACAATATGAATAAAAAAATTTGCATACCATTTACCCACTGGTCGAATGATGACCCTTCCATTAGCATCACGCTGCACTTCCTCATGAGGGAGATCATGGTTTGCACTAACAATAGTGGAATGGACTGAGGCCTCATGGATGGGGTCAGAAGAGGGAGCAAAACTAGTGTGGACTGGGAGAATCGAGCTAGTGTGGATTGAGGGAGCATGACTCGTGTGAACTGAGGTAGCATGAGTCGTGTGGACTGAAGAATAGGACTATACTAGTGGACCTGGATTGGGAGTGACTAAAGGTAATGGAGCAATGGTGGCGTGAAGTGATAACATAACTGTGATTTTGTGATAAATTGGATGGCGGGGGTGATTAAAGGTAGGTTGTGGTAAAACATGTTCCCTAACAGCGATACAAGGAACTGAAGTGGTGCATTACAAAGATGACTGATCAAATAGGTGTTGCTCACCCGATGAAGGGGGGGGGGGGGGATGGTGAAGGTGATGTGAGTTGATTTTAGATTGACACATTTCAGAGGTTTCACTTTTGATTAAGCATTTTAAGATTAACAATTTAAGGTGAGAACCAAAAGAAGATCCCCACTGGACATGAACTTATGGAAGAAGAAGGGTTATCACACCACTTGGAGAAAGAAGGCATTCCAAGATGAGTGGTGAAAGAGCCGCCACTTGAAGTGCTCACACACTCAAGATAAGACCCACTATGAGAACTCTCAAGTCTCACAAAAACAGTCATGCAAAGTTTCTTTACTATCCAAATTCAATGTGTGAAATACATGAGGCTTATAGGAAAGAGTGTCTTGGAGAATAAGTTAGAGGGGTAGGGATGTCATTTGTGAGAATCCTTCTAGAAGGTAGGTCAAAAAAACCCTAAACCTAGAAGCACTTGTCATGAAAGGTGGGTTTGGCACAAGCCCAAATTACTGAGCATACCCTACTCAAATTGCTAAGCACACTCTACTCCTATTATTAAGCACACCCCACTCAAATTTCTAAGCACACCCTGTAAGAATTGATGGCTTAAACAAGAGGGCGGGGGGGGGGGGGGGGGTGAATTGTTTGTCAAAGTTTTTCACAAAGATTGTTTAAGAATGAACCTTTATCAAACAATCACAGATAAGCAATTAAGGAAAGCAATCAACCAACGATACAGAAACTGTTTTCAAAATTTTAACCGATTGAAATTGCGTTTAATCGGTTGTTTATATCAGCAGCAGAAACGTAATTAAAACAAACAGTTATAAGGAGTTAGAGATAAAGAGATTTACACAGAGAATTTTATATTGGTTCACTCAACTTTGAGCTACATCCAGTTCTCAGAACAACCTCTGAGTTCCACTAGTAATCACTTATAGATTACACCAACACACCACAAAGAGGTGACCTTGAAAACCACAAGACCCACTCACCATCTTTGCAACACCACACACCTCAAGTCAAAACACCCTCTGACTTTGCAGGATTTCACACACTTACAAGTTTATGAAAGTACAATTACAAGAATCTTGAAAGGAATAGAAAACACCTGAGATTACAGAAACCAGGAAGTCATATGATCAGATCTTATACCAGTGCAAAGCTTAACAACAATCTTGCAAACCTTTTGAAAACTTCTTTCAAAAACTGTACCGACCAGTCCTTGGGCGTCGTTGAACACTAGTGGTGAAGAGGCCACGTAAGCTGGGTCCCACGAGCGGCGCGGGTCAGTGTCTCGGGAGGCACGTGCGCCAAGGTACCGAAGAGTGGTCAGACATTGGTCACCAGGATGTATCGATGTGTCACTAAGAAATGTAGAGAGGTCGGACATCGGTGACTCGAACAACAGAGCTGGGCCACAATGGATCCCAGACCACACACCAGTTATCAGTTAGGGAGAAGCCTAGGTCACGAGAGTCCATGCGTGTGGTGTGGATGACGCGTTCAGGCGTAACACAAGTATAGAGCCACTGAAAAAGATATGACCTGTGAGGGTCACGTTCCAAGGGTGAGCTGCATGTGTGGCACGTGAACAGCTCAAGGCGCTCCCAAGACGGGTGACCCCAGAGATCAGGTGCACAAGGAGGCATCCAGGTGGTCATCCTGTTAGAGGTTGCACTCTAGTTAGGGAACCCCACGCGCTAGGTTATCCTAAGAGTGGGTAACAGTGGCGCTGGGGCCCACGTCCTCAGGAAGCCTATTTTGGGTAACAAAAGCAGTGGAAACCCTAGGCTATATAAAGGGAAGTAAAAAACTTAGTAAGGTATGCTATTCATTTGCGCCGCTTAACACACACAGTGACACAGAGCTTTACGTTTAACAATTTTGGTGTTTCCTAGCCCTAAGATTGACTTGAGCTTCGAAGTGCAAACGACCTCTAGGGTGCCCTTTGTCTTTGTGTTTTCAGGCATTCGATCAGAAGGAAAGCATGTGCAAGCGCAGGGATTCTGGGAGTGAAATTGACGTAGACGCACAAAGACGTTTTTGGTCAACCGGTAGGAACATTTGACACCTACCGTGGGGCACGATCTAAAACACTGTCCCACCAGCAAGAACTAGAAAGATCCAGAAAATGAGAAATACGAGGCAAGCACCTGTTGCACCAAACGGAGGGGAAAACCTCACCCTGCAACAGGTTATGGAAACAATGCAGGCCCTTCAAGAAGAAGTGAGCCGTCAAGAGTGAATCAAGAACGCATCCAGGCTGATTTGGCTGCGTCGCGGGCGACAAACGAAGAACTACGTCGATCAAATGAAGAATTGCGCAGGGATCTGCAAAATTAGGCAGGCGAACGTGAGGAGGAAGATTAAGAACCTGCGATGCCGCCCAGGGAGTTCCCGATGCCGTTCTCGCAAGAGATCATGGATGCCGTGATACCAGCCACGTTCGTAGGACCCAAAGTTACCTTCACTGGTACGGAGGACCTAAAGGCCCATCTCACGGCTTTCCATACGCAAATGATGCTGGTTGGGGGCTCCGACGCGGTGAGATGTAAGCTGTTCATGACCACCCTGGTGGGAACAACGATGGATTGGTTCATCAACCTCCTTGATGGCCACATGACGTCGTTCCCACAACTCACTAAGTTGTTCAGAGCACAGTACATCGCGAATCGAGCCCCCCCCCCCCCCCCACCTATCTCTTATGATCTCTTTGACATAAGACAATATTAGGGAGAGTCCCTGAAGGAGTTCCTTCACCGCTTTGGAGCACAGGTGGTGAGGTTGAACACCAAGGAAGAAAGGATAATGGTGCACTCGTTTAGAAAGGGCATTATGTCAGGATCTTTCAGTGAATCACTTATCAGGAACCGCCCCAAGACTTTTGCCGAGATAAGGCATCGTGCGGTGGCTCATATTGCGGCGGAAGGGGAAGTTAACGAGAAGCGCACGTGTGTGGTACCCACGCGCCCGCGTGCATCAGGTCGACCTTAACCCCTAAGGGTGCATGAGGCGACGACAGAGAAGAAAGCCCTCGCGAAGCAGCAACCCTACCAACCAAGAAAGCCTCCAACCAGGGGGCGCGAGAGAGAGAATGTGCCGCCGAGGCACGACTTCATGGTAGAGTTAAAGGATCTCATCGCTATCCCCAACATAGCAGAGAGGCTGAAGATACCCCCCATGACCGACAAGAAGCTCGGGCCCAACAAGAATGCCAGGTGTGAGTTCCACCAAGCGTTCAGTCACCCCATACGCAACTGTCTGGCGCTGGGACACCAGATAGATGAGTTGGTGAAGAACGGTTTCCTGAGGGATTACTTGTAGGAAAAGAAGAGTGTCGAGGACGTGGCGGTGACAGGGGGTGAACGGGGGCATGAAATTCCCGTACATGGTGAAATCCACACCATTGCGGGAGGATTCTCAGGAGGAGGTTGCACCGCTTCCCAACAGAAGAAGTATGCGCGGGCGGTGATGTCGGTCGTGTTAGAATGCATGGCTTTAAACTAGAGGGGGGTGAATGGTTTAAAGAGGGTTTTCGCAAACTTTTTAGTCTAGAATGAAATTCCTTCGAGAAAAACTTGATTTAGAATTCAGTTTACCAAAACACAAAGCAATTTAGCACAACACCAGAAAAACAATCGGTTGTTTATACCGGTTAACAAATATAAACCGAAATTAAAGAGTTTAAGGGATAGAGAGTGATGGAGATCAAGCTCAAGAAGACATGGAGGCCAATCAACAAGATCAAGAAGAGGTAGAGGCACAAATGGAGGACGCCCATGGAGGTCAAAGCCCACCTCAAAGGCTTACAAGAAGCATGTTCAAAGCTTTAGGAGCTAGGGGACATTTATTTTCTCTTTTTGTAATTTCTTTAGTTGAAGGTGCTTAGAGGGAAACATTAGAAACCTCTTTTGTTATAGCATCTTTTAGGATTTAGTTAGGAGCTTTAGGGGGGTGTGTGTTAGTAGATAGGTGTAGAAGTAGAAAAGGAGGTACCAAAGTGAAGGAAGAGGTCACACCTTCCTCATGCATGGTTTTAGGCGCCGGTTCTAGAATAGGTTTAAGGGGAAAATTTGAATTTGTTTAGCTTGCATTTTCAGCACCTTAGGCTATAAATAGAGGTGCTCTCTTTGTAAATTTCAGATTTGAATTTATCTAAAGAAACTATACTCAAAATTGGAGTGAGCATTGGAGAGCTTTTGAGCCTTCTTCTCTAGTCTTATCTTGAAGGATCTATGGTGTCCTCAAGTGGCGGCAGCACACTCATCTAGGAGCAACCACACTTCTAGTGGCGTGATCATTCATCATTCATCCATCTTCATGAGCAATTCTCTTCTCCTTCCTTTCTTCTTTGTTAATTCCTTGTCTTAGCTTGTTTCCTTGTTGTTTTTGGTTCGGCTTTTTCAGTTTTAATTTGTGTAGCTTCGGTTCTTTTATGTTCCTTGTTGTTCTTCATCTTATTCTCTTCTTTTTCCAGCTTTTGTTCGGTTCAAAGTTGTTTTCATTCAATTCTATTCGGTTCCTTTGGTTTTTACCTCTTTTTGTTGGTTCAATTTGACAATAATTGGAACTTCTATATGAGTTTGTGTTTTGACACTAGTTTTGGTGAGTTCTTGTTCATAGAACCTTGATCCATTTCTATGATAAAGTGCCTAGCTCTTAACCAACTCAAGATGATTCCTAAGAATGTCAAGAATCATTCTAATTGTGCTAGTGGAATCACATCATAGAGATTGCACACACAAGTTTATATTGGTTCACTCTTAATCCAAGAGCTACATCCAGGCTTCCAAAAAACCACTAGGGAATTCACTAAGTAACCAAACCTAGATTACTTACAACACCACCAAAAAAGTGACCTTGATCCCCTCAAGACACACACTTCCTTTGGCTCAGCACAAACACCACCAAGAATGTTGATCTTGACAACCTCAAGAGCACACAACACTTCTCGGCTTCACACACAGAGTTTACACAAAGTACAGAAGGATTACACTTGTTACAGAATGATCTGAAATCAATACAAATGAAAATCCCATTCCACACTCTCTTGATCAAAGCAATCTTCAACTCTTGAAAAGAAAAAACAGTGAAAAACTCAAATATGTTTTTTTGTGATTAAATCTCAGTTCTTGTTTTTTTACATAATCTGAAAAAACTCTTTTATTGCTTTCAAAGACTGGTCAAAGTATTTAAAACTGGAGCGCATTCAGTTATAAAATCATTTAAAGCCCAGTCAAAGCACAAAACAGTTTCCTGTTATGATTCCAAAACAAACAATCGGTTGAATGCTCGAATCAATCGGTTGTTTTGGTTTGACAGCAAGTCAACCACCAAAAGTAGTTTTCAACCTTTCTCAAAACACCTAAGTATAAAACAATCGGTTGTTTCGACAAAACAACAGGTTGTTTTTCACTTAGTTTGAAAAACACTTTCAATTAAAAAGGTTTGAGAATACTTAAGCTTTGGATTCAATCAAGAGTGGATTTATACAATTGTGATTGTGGTGTGCCAAAGGAAGTGTGTGTTCTTGAGGGGATCAAGATCACTTCTTTGGTGGTTTTGTGTTTGTAATCTGGTTTTTGATCACTTAGTGGATACCAAGAGGTTTCTGGGAACTGGATGTAGCTCTTGGTATAAGAGTGAACCAGTATAAAACTTCTTGTGTGATTCTTTCTCTCCCTTAACTCTTGTATATCTATTTTTAGTTGTTTTTATACTCTGCTAATAAAAACAACCGGTTGAATCGCATAAACAACCAGTTGAATTTCTGGATTCAACTAAAGTTGTTTTATAACTTGTTTTCTTTCATTCCTTTGGCTGTGATTCTTCTTTGACTTTCATTATACCTTCAAAGTTTGTGAAAATCATTTATAAACAATTCACCCCCCCCCCTTTGTTTAAGGCCCTCAATTCTAACAATTAACACAACTTGTAATTTACAAAATCGTATTTACATAAAACCATGGCAAATAAGAGTCCTTATGAAGTGTGTCTAAAGATTATATAGAGTATACAAATCTAGAACTGAAGTGGTAGAAGAGGTTAATCATGTGAGATTTAATGACTATATGCCTAATAAGAAATTATCAAATCAAGAAAACTCCTTTGGTTTTAACTTGCAGAAATTAAAGGAAAACCTACCAGACGATAAAGATAAAAGGCAAGACAATCTCACAGAACCTCTTGATGATCCAAAAGAAAAATCAAATGTTTCTACAGATGATTCAATAGAAGAGATCAACATGGAGGTACTCAACGCTTATAAAGAACCACCATGTAGACGCTATCATTGGTGGTCAAAGTAGAGGTGTACCAATAAGATCCAAATCAAAGAATGAATTCTCTATGATCTCATAGCTTGAGCCTAAGATTGTTAATGAAGCTTTGGAAGATGAATAGTGGATAAGATCAATGAAGGAAGAGCTAGAACATTTTTAAAAGAAAAATGCCTAAATTCTCATTGAACCCGCACTGGGAAATCAATCATTGGAGCTAAGTGGATGTTCATAAACAAGTTGAATGAACAAGGAAGAGTTGTGAGAAAGAAAGCTAGACTTGTGGCTAAAGGCTATTCATAGAAAAAAGGTATAGATTATACTAAAACTTATGCTCTCGTAGCTCGATTACACGGTATTCAAATTCTATTATATTTTGTTGCCTTCAATAAGATAAAATTGTACTAAATGGATGTTAAAAACGCCTTCCTAAATGGATTCATCAAGGAAGAAGTCTATGCTGAACGACCCCTAGGCTTTATAGACAATGCCTTACCATAGCATGTCTTCAAACTCAACAAAGATTTATATGGACTAAAGCAACTAATTTGTTGTGCAAGCAATTTGTTAATTTTATGCAAAGAGAATTTGGAATGAGAATGATAGGAGAACTAAATTTCTTCTTAGAACATCAAATCAAGCAGTCAGACGATAAAATCCTTGTACATCAAACCAAGTATGTCAATGAATTGTTGTATAAGTTCTGATTATACGATGTTATGTCCATGATCAATGAAAAGCATGCCACAACATCCCTTGGACATAAGAAAGAATCTAAGCCAATAGACATCACTGAATATAGGAAGATGATTGGATCCCTACTTTATCTTACAACATCAAGACCTAGCATAATGTTTAGTGTATGTCTATGTTTTTTATTTCAAGCTGACCCAAAAGATGTTCACCTCAGGGATGTGAAAAGAATATCCAACTATCTCAAGAGAACTTCTAATCTTGGCCTCTACTATAGAGCTTAAGAAAAATACAACATGCAAGGTTATTGCGATGCTGCCTATGCTGGAAATAAGGTGGAATGAAAGAACACCAATGGAGGTTGTGACTTCATCAGAGGTAATATCGTTTCATACACTAGTAAGAAACAAGAGATGATTGCTTTGTCCATAGCAGAAACTCTGAATATGTGTTAGTAGCAAATTGTTGCACACAATTGTTGTGAGTCAAGAATTAACTTTAGAACTACGATGTTCATGAGTCACACATCCCTCTTCTAAGTGATAACAATGGTGCAATACTTTGTCCAAAAACTCTATTTTACATTCAAGGACTAAACATTTTAAAATTAAACATCACTTCATAAGAGATTATGTCTAAATATAAAATGTATATCAGCAATTTGTTCCTACTGGGGACTAACTTGTAAATATCTTCAAAAAAACATCTTGTAGAAGAAAGGTTTTCAAAAAAACATCTTGTAGAAGAAAGATTTTCAAAACTAAAAGATCTTTTGGGCATGAGTTTTACTGAAGGATAATTAAAATCAATTAGTAAAGCCAAAAATATTCGTTTGAGTAAATAGTATCATTCATCAGATGATTCAATTTTTTTTGTACATACATTAGATGATCAATTTTATTGACCATAGAAGAACGTTTTTCTCCAAATTCGTAAATTTTATAAGCGCCTTAGATATACTCATTTTTTCTTTTAATGCAAAAATTTGAATTATTTTTGGGAAAATATGTGTAAATATCTTTTGGGCCAACCAATTGGACAAGGTATGGAAGGCGTGAATGACACATGGCAACACCTCAATGGAGAGTCTTATAAACCAATGCCAACTCACCCCTTGTCAAGGTAGGAATGGAGAGGAATTTCCCCAATTATAGAATGCCATTTTTCATCCTATGAGTGGAAAGGATTTTCTGAATTTTGGCAACAATTAGTAGTATAAATAGAGGTGTTAATCACCTTGTAAATCAACTTGCGTTAGACTAATGAAATATTGTCAAAATTCAACGTCACTTGTCTCCTAACTCTCTCCTAGTTAGCATCTTTGTGAGAGTTTAGTTTGGAACTTCTTAGAGGTTGACCTCAGCTCTTCTAAGCTTCAACATTCATACACCAAATTCACCTTCTTCACACAAAATTCTTCATCCATCAAATCTAGAAAGTGCCTCCATCAATTCGTTCAAAATCAACAAAAACACAAAGATCAGCATGGATGCAATCTCGGATTGCATCATTTTGTATCTAGATCATAGGTTCACAGTTAAGATATGTGCTCAATATTTTATTTTCGTGTTTTATTTGAGATATTTTACATGTCTTAACATTATTTTGATTCGGTTTTACTGATTAGTTTTATTATTTTTATGATTTAATCGGTTTAAAATACATGTTCTTCGTTGAACGGTCCATGCATGCTTCATAGGATCTCTACTTGTGTGGTTTTGAAACATTTTATTCTTAATAGATGTTATTTGTAAGTGAAAGTGTATCAAGGGGCTCAAAGTGTCACTTGCACTTTCACACACTATAAGAAAAAATGGTTTTAACGGAGGTTATTTAGCGGAGGTTAATATAATCCCAGGAATGAATTTAGTTAACGGAGGGTTTTTTATCCTTCATTAAGTTTCAAAGGTTTATTCTAAAACCTCAACAAAAGAATGAAGGCTTTTTTAACATTCGTTAAGTTCCAAATGTTTAATTTAAAATCTCAGCAAAATAACGGAGGTTTTTTTAACCTTCGTTAAGTTGTAAAGGTTTACTCTAAAACCCTAGAAAAATAATGGAGTTTTTTTAACCTTTGTTAAGTTTCAAAGGTTTATTCTAAAACCTCAGCAAAATAACAGAGATTTTTTTAACTTTCATTAAGTGCAAATTATAACCTTCTAATAGCATCATGTCATCCGAATTGTGTTTTTCTTGAAATTTGAAGGATCGTGGCTGAAGTTGAATGGAAGGAGAGTTTCAAGGATGGCTCCTTTGGAGCTATGGATTCCTTGGAGTTACATGAAGAGTAGGGAGAGTGATGTGTTCGGAGATATCACTTGGAGAGGTGAAGGAGGAAACCAAAGATTTCTATCCTAGAGAGGTTTAGACAACGGAGTTCTTATGCTTGCAAATTGGCAGGATAACACTCATATATTTGATCTACTAATAAATGAGCCAAGCATTCCAATTTATAGGTTTAAGGGTCGGCCATTTACAGGGAAAAAGGGTGGGAAATTCCAATGCAAATTGGTTTGAAAATAGGCACCTAAAGGAAGTCACAAGGCCAACATGATCAAGCATGCACCATGTGACCTAATTAGGTCTAATGACCAGTCTAGGGTTTAATGTGGGCTGTAAGTAAGTCCAATTATACTCTAGGTAGGTTTTAGAAGCCTAACCCTAACCCTAATTTACTTAAAGAAAAAACTACAAGCAAATTTCCAACTCTACTTTTTAAGCAAGCAAACTAAAATCCTACTCTAGAAAATACACTAGGTTATGGCATTTTTGAACATGTATAAAAGAGTGTCTCTGCCATCAGTAGCAGATTCCCAATCTTTTTGTATCCTCCTTTCCATAGCTCTAGTGGTTGGTCCTGAGCTGTGGCCTCTGCCATCACCTTTGCTTACTAGACAAATTAAAAAAAAAACAAAAAACTATGCAAACTGCATTAACATGATACAAAGTTAGTTATTTTGATTTTAGATTCATTATCATGATTTAACTTTTTGTTCCACAATCTTGTGTCCATTAGTTTTGTTGATATCATATTATATTCAACATTGATTATCTGGTATGTAACATTGATTATCTGATTTTATATTGTAGGTTTCTGATAAAGAAAGTATCCCAACTAACAGAACAATTTTTGGACATCAAGAGGAGAATATGTGATAATTTCAAATGTGAAAATGATTTGTCTTATTAAATTTGTGAACAAATGTTAGTGATTTTAATGTAATCTCTTAGTCAAACTCATTTATTGTGCCACACATGTGCAGGTGATGCAAGGTGAATAACGACAAAATGATTTCTAATACTTCCAAATATAGCTTCTTTTTATCCTTAGACTTCTTTACATGATCTAAATCACTCAATTTTTAATTTGTTTTCTACTTCTGATTGTTGGTAAGATTCACTTTGTGTGGCTAATACTTTGTGTGTTATTTGATAAAAAAAATAGATATAGGGGAAGTGTCATCTCGTGCTAAGTGAAATCACTAATCGCCCAATAGTTAGTTGTTCGTAATAAAAGTTTTACTTGAAAATGGTATGTTAATTATTTAGAAAAAAAGATATTTTTGTAAAATACAAATAGAAAATAAAGTGGTAGGAGAATTCAGAGTTCAATCTTCCAAAATGGATGTAAACAGTTGTGGTTGGAAAAACACATGAATGCTTAAATGATAAATAAGTAAAAAATGTTTATTTTGAAATTATGGTACTTTATGCAGGTTTTGAAACCTATGATATTTTATGGAGATTTTGAAACCTATGATATTTTTCAGAGGTTTTGAAACCTATGATATTTTACAGAGGTTTTGAAACCCATGGTATTTTACGGATGTCCTAAAACCCATTGTATTTACGGAGTTTTTAAAACCCATGATATTTTACGAAGGTTTTGAAACCTATGGTATTTTACAAAGGTTTTGAAACCCGTGGTACTTTACGGAGGTCTTAGAATCCAAGGTATTTTACGTAGATTTTGAAATCCATGGCCTTTTACAGAGGTTCTTAAACCCATGGTATTTAACAAGGGTTTTTAAAGACTTTTCCTGGGGTTTAAAAAAATGGGGAACACATTCCCCATGGATGGTTTAGCGGGGGAAACAACAACTCTGGGTAATTGACTTAATGGAGATTTTAACCCTTGGTAATGTAAAAATAAACTCCGTTAAAACCATTTTTTCTTGTATTGACATAGGACACGTCTAGTTTACTTTCTTTATAGTTTCTTGCTTTTCTTTACTTCTTATTAGACAAAGGACCATCTAGCCACCATAAATTTCTCTAGCATCAAAAATTTGTGTAGAGTATTGTAGGTTTTAGTTGATTGGGCCAATTAGAGTATGGTGTAAATAGGAAAAGAGACTCTAGCTATAATTACAATTAGGCCTCCTTGGACCCAATGCAACTCTAAGGTTCACAAATAAATGTCTAGAGTGCAAATAGAAAGCATGGAATGGCAAGGAAGGCACGAAGGTCCACATGTCATTCCCTCAAATGGAAAGGATTCCCACCAGTGAAGGAGAGCCACTTGTCAACCTCTAATTTGATAGGATTTCCTCCAATGAAAGGAATATATTTGTCACCATGGGAGTGAGGAGTTTTTAGGGTTAAAAATTGCACTTTGGTTGCCTTTAACACTATAAATAAGTGTGTTAGGCCTTTTCTAAATACAACTTGAATTGAGTAAGAAATTTATGTCAATACTATTTGTTTAATTTCTTGTTTTCTTTTATTTTATATGTCTCCATGATACTTAACTTGTTCTCTCAACTTTGTAGTTGACTTTTCTTTGGTCTCTAGAAAACCTGACAAACACACATTTAGGGAAAATTGTTTTGAAGTTTCTTTTGAGGAAAATAGGTATTTGAGGAATCCTTGGTTGACAAAGAAATTGGTACTTAAGCGGTCCAATTGACTTGCCACTCTTTTTTGGGAGTGAACTCAAAGAAACCATGACTATTTGACCTTGATAAAAACTTCCAACTTTAAAAACCTATTTGTGAAAATTTTATCAGTCATTGTTGAATGCAATTTTTTGTGAAAACCATTATTTTTAATTCAAAATGAGTGATTGATGACTATTTTATGGCAATTGTACCGAGTCATAAGTAATAAATTGTCCATAAGGACGAATATCAAACCCACAAGGAACAATTCTAAAATCTTGAGTATAATATTCACTAAATATGAAAATATGTGTCAAAATCTGTTTGAGAGATTGTTTGTATCATGAATTTTTAATGAATTAAATAAAAGTAAATTAAATGATTTGGATGAGTCAATTGGGAAAATTGGGATGGGGGTTCATCTTTCTCACTTGTTTGTATTTTCAATGAATAAATCTTGATTAACATTGATACAGATATAAAAATAATTCATATAGATTCCTCTCATACAAATTTATTAAGAATGTTTCCTAAATATCGATTCCTCGCATATTTATAAAATCTCTTATCATTACGAACAAATGTTATAAAGAAATTAACATTTCAAATTTATTCCTAACATTCAAATATGTTAAGCATTATCATTTAGGTAAGATGCTTAGAAGTACGTTCAAATCTAAGGATCAAAATCATGAATAAAGATTCAAACTTTAATAATAAAATGATAATACCAATCATCAATCAAGAACATAATATTATAAGTAAATATCACCTCAACACATAAGAGTTTGAACAAATTACTCTCAATCCCAAAGGAAAGAATTAGCCACTCATGTTGTCCATTACAAACATGGAAAGCAAGAAAGGAAGATTCAGGATGTTTCTCCTTCACGGTTGCTTCCTCTAGGGTTTTTTTTTATCTTTTTTCTATTCTCCCAATGGTGTCTAGGTTACTTTCATGCCTTTTATTTAACCTAATTAGGCTTGGACTAAGTGACATCTCGCTTAAGCTAGACATTACTTTCTTAAGCGAGTTTTACGAGAAAAAATCCAACTTCACTGGAGTGAACTCGCTTAAGCGAGCCTTGGACGAGTCTTGGGCGAGTTCCTATGGGGTGATCATGCTTGGGCGAGTTCCTATGGGGTGATCATGCTTGGGCGAGTTTTCAATGTTTCAACCTTTTCTTTATATCTTGTCTTTAACTTGTCCTATTTATCCCTTTTATCTCTATTTTCCACTAGAATCATGAAATTAACACAAATTTGGGAATAAATCATTCAGATTCATCTTATAATCCAAAAATATGTAAAAAGGTTCCAATTTCTAAATTAGGGATTGAACTATAACTATTTTATCAATTAAAATCCATAAGGGTCTATCTTTTTGTATGAAATATTACTGAATTATGACACTTATCAATGATCATATGCATGCATCAAGTGTACAAAGTAGCAATAAGGATTTAGAGAAAGAGTTTGGGTGGAGAGACGAGGTGAGATGTATAAAATAAAATGTAGAAAAAAAATAAGAAAAGATGGAAAATATGAATAAAAAAATTGAAGATCTGAGGAAAGATTTGAGGAATGATCTAAGGTATAATCTAAGGGATATGTTTGCACAAATGGCCTTAAATCAAAATATAGGTCAGGACCATAGGAAGAGAAGTCTAGTAACAAAAGTAATGAATCCTGAGCTCAACATTAAGGGTGGTATAATCCTTATAATAATGAAGACTATCATGCACCACACCCAAGAGATCATTATAGGCCTAGATATGAACCTTTCCTTTGAGAACCAAGGGTATACCTTCCTCCCTTTTACATTAGAGATAATGTAGAAGAACTTTTAGATTGGGAGATGAAGCTAGAGCAAATCTTTAAGAGTCACCATATTGATGAAGAAAGGAAAGTGTCCCTAGCTACACTTAACTTTCAAGGATCAATAATGTGTTGGTGGATTTCTTCAGTGAGAGATCCTCTAGTTGAAGTTAAATATTAAAATGAAATTATAAAAGCCCTTAAGAGACTTCATATACCCTCTTATTATGAAAGGGAGTTGATGTATCAACTCCAAAGACTTCAATAGAAGGATAAAATTGTATAGGAGTAAAGGCAGAAAATAGAATTATTAATGTTAAGTGTTGGTATAAAGGAAGACCCTAGATGATGGAGGACCATCCCAACCACCTAAATTATGTGGCTTCCCTGTATTGAAAGATAAGGATCTGAGAACAAATCCTTTTCGAAGATGGAGGGACTGATGGAGGACCATCCCAACCACCTAAATCGTTAGGCTTAGAAGAAAATAAGTGTTAAATAGAAGATTCTCTTTCTGAAGCCTTGTAAGTTTTTATAAAACAATTAGGAACTTCTCATTCAATCTTTAAAATTCTGTATTAGACTTTTTGGGCCTTATATTTGAGCCAATTTTTAGATTAGAATAGAAGAGCTTTAAGGGAAGTCTAAATGGCATCCACATATGCGCCACATGGACACTCATATGGAGCCTTTTCCTTCCTTTTCCTAAAGTGACTAGTCTTCTACCACATGGAGCAAAGAGGTGCCTCCTACTTGCCTTCTCCTCTTTTTGATGCCACTTGTCACATCTTGAATGGAGAGCTTTAAGGTGCAAAGACTACCACATGGCAACTCATGAATGGAGAGTATTTTAGATGCCACATGTCACTCCATGAGTGGAGAGTTTTTAAGTTCAATTAGTCCCTTTTAACTTCTACATCCTCGATAGCATTGACATAACGAGTTCTTATATCACTTTCTTTCATGTATGCATTGTTCACCATTTCGGCTAATGACCCAAAGTCATCATAACACCTGATGTTATCATAACTAGTGGATGCAATGTTTAAGTTAACCTCATTTGTCCTTGCTTCTCCATGATAAACTCATACCCTGTAGTTGGGTTGAAATCCATGTTGAAGCAGACGACTCCTGACATGAGAAGGTTTCATAATTTTCTCACAACAACATTTCACACACGAACACCTTACCCTTCCATCTGGTATGGATGAAACTGGATTTATTGCCTTGGAAACAAAATCATGAACGCCATCTATGAAGGGTTGTCTTAATCTTCTTGAATAATCAAGCATTTTATACATCCAATCTCGATCCATTGTTATGCATGTTGATGATGAAATGATCCACACTTAATGGTATACTTAAACCTTACAAATGATCTAATACATGAATCAAGTGGATATCAATGTCCAATGCACTGCATATGTCACATGTGAACTTTATTGTTTAAATTTAGTATGTAAATAATTAAAACATATTAATTCATGTAATTAATTATCGTGTTAGTGTAAGAATTTTGTGTTTGTCAATCCTAGACGAATAAGATACAATAATGTTCGAGATAAATATAATACAATAATTCATACATCAAAATTAATTAATCGTGGTAGGGTAAGAATTTTGTATTTGTAATTCCTAGACGAATATGATACAATAATGTTCGAGCTAAATATAATACAATAATTCATACATCTAAATTTTAGTTAACGCGCACATATAAATATTATAATTCATACATCGTAATTTCATTTAACGCATATGTATAAACATCGTAACTCATACATCATAATGCATATATCGTGATTTCATTTAACGTGGACATAGAAACACCTTAATTTATACATCGTAATTCATAAATCGTAATTTCATTTAACACGTACCTTAATTCATTTTTTATCTATCATAATTTTTAAAATATTTTAGTTATTCGAAACTTGGGCAATTTGTTTTCTACACCCACTAGTTCACTACTTGCAACATAATAATGAAAACCATGGGCCCATTCTGTTGCCCTTCACTTTTACTCTATGCAGCCCCTATTTATTTTCCAACATATTAATATGAAAAACACGGGCCCATTATGCTGGCCATGACTTTTAGTCTATGCTTCCATTACTTTTATGCTATGAAAAACACGGTCCCTATTCATTTGTAACATTTTCTTGAAAAACATGGGCCCATTCTGCTGCCCAAAACTATTATTACTCTATGCAGCCCCTATTTACACCCACCAGTTCACTATTTGCAACATATTAATGAAAAACATGAGCCCATTCTGCTGCCAATCACTTTTACTCTAACCTCTAGTTTATGACTGTTTCTTCCTGCATCTCCATATCTTCTTCTCCCACCTCCATACACAACATGAAAATACATTTTTATCCTTTTTGTGTCACTCCCATAAACTAATTTCTGGATTATGTAATCCAAAATACATTTGAAAAAAGACTTCCGGATTACATAATCCGGAAGCTAAATAAGACTTCCAGATTATGTAATCCGGAAAGTAATCATGCATATGAAAAAAGGCTTACAGATTACAGAATTTGGAAGCTAATTATAAATTTGAAAAATGACTTCCGGATTACATAATCCGGAATATTATAGAGGTGCATTTTTAGAAATTTAAAAATTTATGGAGGTGAGAGAAGAAGGTATGGAGTTGTAGGAAAAATAAATAAAAAAACTTCTAAATCTACAATGTAGTTAATTATTACAAGATACTCAATGAAAAAATTAAAAATGCAATTTCGCAAATCATTTTTAAACAGTAATAAGTTTCTTTCCAAACAAAATTATCACTTCTTTTATTAATTACCTTTCCTTCTTTTATTAATTACCTTTCCTTTTATCTCCTCTTCATTTCTATTTTATAAGAAAACTTTAACCTTCAAATCCTATCAAAATAGTTTTAATCAAAGTGAAACCCTAAATCCTATTAAATCAATTTTAGTAAAATTAAAATGAACGTTTGTAGATCAATTTTGTACACACAATAATTTTCTTCTTCCTTACTTTCACGCACATAAGCTTTCAAAGTGTTCTATTATAGTTTTTATTTTTATTTTTTTAACTTCAAAAGAGAATTAAGTTTACAATAAAATCATTATGATAAACTCAAGCACAATCACATACATTCACATAAACAATAATAATCACAAAAACAATTAATCAAAAACTCTGAAATTTTAAAAGTTTACCTCAGATGAATGACGTTGGAGCAGCAACGGTGAAGGCACTTGGAGCTGAACGTGGTGGAGCAGGAGGTGGAGCTGGACTTCATGGAATAGCGACAGTGAAGGTTGGAGCTGAAATGAAGAACACTAAAAAAACTTACATCTAAAATGGAGAAGAAGAACAAAATGAAAAACAAAATAAGAGAAGAGAATAGAAGACAATCGGAGAAAGAACACACCAGCGGTGAAGAATGATGGAGCAGTGACGGCGAGAGACGGAGGCATAGGGTGGGGGCAGCAAAATGCGAAGACTGAGGAAAAATTAAGTTTTTTAATTTGGGGAAAGAGGGAAACTGAGGGCAGAGCAGGAAATTTCTATTTAAATAGCATGTTGTATATGTCGGTCACGTTCAACACATAGATGGAAGCACATTATGTGTTGGATGGCCGACGTCAACCCGTACTTATATAAAAAAATTTAATTTAATGCATATTTAATTCACCATTTTTGTAATATTTTAAACATTTTAATTAATTCTTAATAAAATGAAATACAAATTTAAAAAATTAATTTAATTTATACAACAAAAAATTAATTTAATTTATACAAAAAAAAATTAATTTAATTTATACAACAAAAAATTAATTTAATTTATACAACAAAAAATTAATTTAATTTATAAAAAAGGAATTAATTTAATTTATACAACAAAAATAAATACATAATTCAATTAAATTCTGGTTTGGAAAATCATTTATCCTTACAAGTGTTGCTTCTATATACTATTATCTAAAAATAATCAGTTTATTAATGTCTTGATGAAACCAAAAAATAACTCTTAAGGTGCGATATTGAAAAAAAAAAGGTTCCCTTTCAGATCAAACAATTCCATCAAATTAAGTATAATTGTATGTGTGATAACATCTACTACCAATAATATTAATGAACCCTATTATTGAATTGCTCGGGATATCCTGTTTTAGCCTTTACAATCTAGTTTTTAGTTCAACTCTTACCTTACTAACTGCAATAAAAACAAGTACATATGCTCCACCAAAAATGGTAATGGGCTAGGGTTATAAAATTATAATCCAAAATCTGATGATCAAGTCCATTCCATGATTCTATGTTCATTCTATATTGGACCCAATCGAAATGGAGTTATATATGTTACATTTATTAAGAATTAAGTCTAATAAAATTACTATGTCAAAGACCTATTATTCATGCAATGAGGATCGTTTTACATGGTATAATATTTACGTTGCTTAATATGAGGTCAATGACATACAGTAAAAGAAGTTAAATATATAGGAATCTGATCTTCAGTGCATTGGGAAACTGTATTAATGCACTTATATGGAATATTGCAAATGTACCATCTCGTTACTCAAAACTTACTACATTATTATGTGCTTAAGTTGGAAAACATCAATTTCTTTTGGAGATCATATTCAGTAAGTATAAGAATTCATGTTTTCTTTTTGTTTATTTCTTTTATTACTATTACTATATTTAAATCAAAAAATTTCATTATTGCATGGTATGAGGTGACTTGTAAAAACACACTCATATTCTAGATTAGTCACATCTTCCTCCATAAGAAAATGGAAAAGAGGTCCAATAATTAAAGAATAATTTTGTTATATATTCAATTTGTATTTATAGAACATGTGGTTAAGTTTGGGATACTTTAGGTATTGTAGTTCTAACTATTAAGAATAAGTTACTCACTCACTAATCTTAATGTTTGTATTATATGTTGTAGATAAATCTTTAAGATGATTTTATGCTTCATTTATGAGAAGTAACATATTTTAGATCACAATGGATATTAAAGGAAAATTACAAGTTCTTTCATCCATTACAGAGATATGAGCTTCAAATTTATTTAAGTTATCAGTCAAGAGTTTTATCTCACTTTTTCTTTTCTTAAGTTTACTTTCAGATTTTATGATAAAATTGACTCTTTATTTTTAAATATATCCATTAAATTTTACATTAATTAATTACTTCATGTTAAATTTATATTTCTAAATTTATATATATTTTATATAACATTTACAAAATTTAAATACGTATTTTTTAGTTAATTATTGTTTTTCTAATTTTTCAATTCTTTCTAAACTTTTTATGATAATTTTTTTAAATAATTTTAAAATCAAACACTTAATCAATTAAATAAATTTAATTTAACTAACTTATATCAAAATATTCAAAATTAAAATATTTACTACAATTTAAAAAAAAATTAAATTTAAAATAAATCAATCTATACAATAAAATTGAACATTCAATAAATAATTTAAAATTAAAATGTTTATTAAACTATTATAAATTAAATAAATTTAAAATTTTAAAAAATAAAATATTTTAATATACAAATGCATGACTAGTGATCACACAACATATTACAATTTTTTAAATTTATTGTCGTCTAGACCGACGCACAGCTTAAATTAAGCTCCAATCTTAAATGACACACAAAAATTAAGCTCCAATCCTAATTGACACACAAATTAATTTTAATATTTCTTTTTTACGTGTTTCACATGTAGTGATCTATCCATAAAAATCAATTTTATTTGAATTTTTGTTGGGTTTGTTGATGAAAACGACGCTACATTACACCAACACAAATGTATGACAGTTAATCATACGTACATTTTTTTTAATGAAAATTAAAATGGTTTAGAGACTTGCGTATGTGAAACCGACGTACGTATGTGTAAGGCCTATCCTCTGTTATTTTTTTTTCTTAACCCCAAAACTTTTCTGGGTTAGAATAAACGCAGTAAGTAATACTTCAAACAAAACGGATACAAAATATAATATGGTGTTCATATTTAGGTTAAAGAAGCAAATAGTGGTACACATTTTTTTTTGCATGCATTGTAATATTTGCTATCTTAGTATGATCCTAATTAATGATTTAATCTCCCTGCACCTCTTGAGAATTAACATAAGGAGGATCAAAGACACTAAACGCTCTGAAAGCTGAAATGACGGCTAAAAGAAAGAAGCAGCAAAATGTGATGGCATGCAGTATCAAAGCCAACTTAACTTTGCTGCAAAACCTGCCATAGGAACTGCAGGCTTCGCTCCAAGAATCTTCCTTTGCACCATTGTAAGCAAGGTAATAGATCTCACTTATTGCACCAACTGATGTCATCGTTAGATATGCCACAATCTGTGAGAAGGATCAATTGTAGATACCTTAATAGATAAGCCGAAATATCCTAAAAGCTATAAGAATTTAGAAAAACAAATTATAGAAATCCTAAAGAACCACATGCTTCTTTCTGAAATACAATGAAAGAAGTCACAAGCCATTTCATGATCATATTTTTTCACCTTAATATCCTTAAGGTGAAATGCTTGAATACTATCAATTTTAACCATCATAAAAAAAAGTGTCAATATTTAAGAAAAAGGGAATTAATTACTAATTTGTAAATTTTTATTATTAATAGAAATTATTTTAGATATTAATAGCTTTTTAGTTTATAAAATGATTTGTATTTTAGTTCATATAAATAATAATTTAATTATTTATTTCATTTAATTATTAAATGTTGGATAATAAAAAATACTTTTTCCTTGATTATTTGTATAAGAGTGAATTTTGTGAGAAAAAATTACTTTTTTTTAAAAGTCTTCTTAACTGAATTTTGATCTAGTTTAATCAGTATTACTTTTTCTAATAGAATTTTAGGTTTTCCTAAAAAGTGGTTTTGTTATCATTATCTAAATCGTAGGAAAAATAATAGATTAAAAAATTGATGTCTAAAGCTGAATGAGTTAAAAATTGTATTGATAAAAGCTAAAATAAATGACTTTTAAGTATAATTACATAAGAATTATGAGGTCGAGAGATTAAATTAAGAATCAAACTGAAACTGAGAAGTAGGCTCTGAGGAGGGGTCCCTTGTTTCCTTAATTCACTTATGAATGGAATTATAAGAGTATAAAACAAAAGTATGAAACCTGATCAGAGAGAAAGAAAATCCATGCTTTGGATGCGTAGTATCTGAACCATGAGCAAGCAGCAGCAACAAGAGCATAACATGCACAGAGGGCACTGACTAAAACCATATACCTGTCAAAAAAAATTGTAAAATTAAGTGCTTTCATCTGCAAATGGAAGAACTCATGAGAATCAGTGGCTTGAAAGTGGAGAGTGAATGTGGTTCTTACTTGAGAGCAGAGAATTTGTAATATTTCAGCATTCCATAGCTGCTGTTGTCCTGCTGGTTAGTGACAGTAACCCATATGGTTGCCACAGATAAAGGAACCGCACAGAGCCTTAGAGACGAATCAAAGAGCTTAAGCATTGGAAGGTGATGTTTCTTCCCAGATGCACTATCTTCAATGCGTTTTCTATTTTATATGCAACGAAGCTGTTTGAGAGATTGTACAACATTCACACACGGAGTCATCTTAATGGGGTTGGTGAGAATAGTGGGAAACGCTTTTTCAGAGTACTTTGTCGTTGCTTTTATCATGTCCCACAAATACCATGATTGTTTCCACTTCTCACTGCCTTTTCTCTCCTTTTTCTTTATAGAAATTATACAATGATTTAATAATATTTTTAGTCAAAGAAATTTGGAATAATTTTAGTTTTTATCTCCTAAAAATATTTTTTTTTTCAAAATTTAAAAATACGATATTAGTAAATAAATAAATATTAACTTTTAAAAAATAAAATAATTTTATTAAATTTAGGAATTAGATTTTAAGTTGAAAATTTATGGTCTATTATTTAAAATTTGAATATCTTTTAGTCACTTAAATTTTCTGTTTAGAAACTAATACCATATTATTTGGATACTAAAATTAAAAAAATTATATTTGAAGGACCGAAACTAAAATGTCCTAAATATCATATATTAAAACATAATTAAACCTAATACACTCCATATATTCTTTTTCCACCTCCATAAATTTTCATATTTTAAAAAATTCCCTCAGTATTATTTTGGATTACGTAATTCGGAAATTTTTTTTCAAATTCGTAATTAGCTTCTGGATTACATAATCTGGAAACCTTTTTTCATATGCATAATTAGTTTTTGGATTATGTAATCCGGAAGTCGTTTTTAGCTTCCAGATTACATAATCTGGAAGTCTCTTTTCAAATGCGTGTCCAAATTACATAATCCGAAAACTACTCTATGAGGATGACAGAAGAACCTATGGAGGTGCAGGAAGAAACGGTCTGAACTTATAAACTCTTAACCTAATTCATTCATGCCAAATTTTTCATGCCCATGAATATTTTCTTCTTACACTCCATACTTTTAAAAATTAAAAAATTACTCTTATATTTTATTGTTATTTTCTTTATTTTAAAATATGTAATATGAAGAATTTCTAAATTACAGAATTCAAAAGTTAATATTTATAAATTTTTTATTCTAAATTATATAATCAGAATATAAAATTTGTAAAGATTGTATAATTTGAAATGTAAATTTTGTATTTTACATTCTATAATCTAAAATGTAAATTTATATTATGCTATATCCCAAATTAGAAATAACCAAAATTATTGATATATTTAAAGGATAATATGTAATTAAAATCATGAAAAAAGAAATAGATATAAGATGATGTCAAGAATATATGACTTTCATTTCAGGACAATTAATATCAGAACTTATAATGCCTTCATATAGGATCCATACAAATAACAATAAAATCCTTGTTTATACAAGGAGTAGATACTCTTGTACTCGCAACACTAAGAGATAATAGACCAAAATAACTTATTGATCAAATATTAGCTATTTTTGAAACAAATCTACATGAAAGATCAATACATATAAATAATTATCCTGATTATTCGATAGTTTTAAACAACTTTCATGATATATGTTCTCGTCACTTGATCTTGGTTGGACTAGATGGAGAGCTCGATTTCTGGTATGTCTCCTCTTGGTGCACTGGAGGGGGCTCTACCTGTTGATCACACTCCGACAATCAAGTCAGTGAGAGCATACAAAATAAGTATTCAGTTTCAGTCTTAAGTATTCAGAAACAACATACATTTCTCGGGGGTCTCAAGCCCCTTTTATAGATATCCCTTTAACAACTTCTACTAATGAGAATATAATATCAACAGAGAGCATATAATCATAACAGAAAAATTACCTGATAACGTGCACCTCTTAACTTCAGGTGCTAACTACAGGAAAATATTTTGTTTACATGTGCACCATTGTTCTTGGGTGGAAACAACATTATTCTCAACAACTTTTATTTATACTTAACTAATATATGTATTATAACCAAAATAAAATATTTCTTTTATCTTTAATTATTTTTCTCGAGTTAACCATCAGTATCTGTGTCGAGCTCGTGACTCTTCTTTTGGGCCTAAAGCCGAGCTAACCATACCTAAATGTTTTCACCGAGGTCCCAAGCACTCTTGTCCACTACAAAAGCCCCCAGGCTCGAACCAAGCTTGATTACGCGAAGAGGTTTTCTAGCATTTGGTGGCTGACACAACGTTTTCCCCAGCGGGTAGGTGAGGTGCGGTTATCGAAGCGTTTCTGAAGAGATGTCTCACCATACTAGATTTTGGGTGTACACGTGGCATGGCATCAACGACCAGAAAGCACTACCGCTTCATTTCCCTCTTTAAACACTAAAACAAACCCATTTCTTTTCTTACTCTTCACGTAACTTTCATACCTCAGCTCTCTTGCGCTCTCAAACCTCTCATACACCAGAAAGCTTCCCTCACATTTCTTCTTCCCAATCAGCTATCACACCAGGTATTTCCTTCCACTAATCTCTATTATCGAATACTCATTCACCTTACCGATTGCATTGTCTAAACTGGGATTTTCTTTCTATTCGCCTTCTTTGTCTGAACTATTATTTCCTTTGGATTCAGTTTCGTTGTTTGAATAGTAATTTCCTTTGGATTCATTTTCTCTGCCTTGAACTGCTTGTATCTTTTGTATTCATATTCTCTACCTTGAAGTGCTTGTATCTTGTTTGTGTTTGTGCTTGTGTGCTAGTTATCTCTGCGATGGATTATTGTGTTATGTACTTGTACTAGACAGGAATGCTCGGGACGTCGGTCCAGGTATTTGGGGGAGGTCAGTTATGTTAGAATGTATGACTTTAAACTAGAGGGGGGTGAATGGTTTAAAGAGGGTTTTCGCAAACTTTTAAGTCTAGAATGCAATTACTTCGAGAAAACTTGATTCAGAATTCAGTTTGCCAAAAACACAATCAATTTAGCACAGCACCAGAAAAACAATCGGTTGTTTCGCAGAAACAATCGGTTGTTTATACCAGTTCACAAATATAAACTGAAATTAAAGAGTTCAAGGGATAGAGAGAATGCACACATAGGTTTATACTGGTTCACTCTTAAACCAAGAGCTACATCCAGTCTTCCCAGAAACCATTGGGGAATCCACTAAGCAATCAACCCTAGATTTCTTACAACACCACCAAAGAAGTGACCTTGATCCCCTTAAGACACACACTTCATTTGGCTCAGCACAAACACCACTAAGAATGCTGATCTTGACAACCTCAAGAGCACACAACACTTCTAAGCTTCACACACAGAGTTTCTTCAAAGTACAAAAGGATTACACTTGTTACAGAAAGATCTGAAATCAATACAAGATGAAAATCCTATTCCACACTCTCTTGGTCAAAGCAATCTCAAAGCAAACTTCAACTCTTCAAAAGCAAAATCAGTGAAAAACTCAAATTTGTTTTTCTTTGATTAAAACTCAGTTCTTGTTTGTTACATAATCTGAACAAACTCTTTATTGCTTTCAAAGACTGGCCAAAGCATTTAAAACTGGAGCGTAATCAGTTATAAAATCATTTAATGCTCAGTCAAAGCACAAAACAGTTTTCTGTTATGGTCCCAAAACAAACAATTGGTTGAATACTCGAATCAATCGGTTGTTTTGGTTTGGCAGCAAGTCAACCATCAAAAACAGTTTTCAACCTTTCTAAAAACACCTAAGTATAAAACAATCAGTTGTTTCGACAAAACAACAGGTTGTTTTTCACTTAGTTTGAAAAACACTTTCAATAAAAGGGTTTAAGAATGCTTAAGCTTTGGATTCAATCAAGAGTGGATTTACAAAGATAATCTACCCCAGATCCTATTCTAAAACACCTCAGCAACAACAAGCATATCCAGCCTTCCATCAAACTTCAAAGGGTTTGGATTCTTCAAAGCTTGAACACACTTGATTCAACAACTTAGGTGTTTGGGCCCAAGAGCTGGGTCGTCAGCTCGACCCAGATGTTGGTCAGGCCAGAAAAAGGTAATTAAGATAAAAGATAAAGAGATATTTTATTTGTTATCATATTATTTTGAAGATGAAAGATATAATTATTATTGTTTAAATCTGTTATCATATTATTTTGAAGACGAAAGATATAATTATTATTTTTTAAATATGTTATCATATTATTCTGAAGATAAAGAGATATTTTATCTCTTGTGATAATATGCAAGTTAGTTATATATTAATTAATACATGCTAGTTACATATTAATTAATATTGTTGAGAATAAAAGAAGAGCACCCGAAAATAATGGTGCACATGTTAAACAGAATGTTTTCCTGCTGTTAGCACCTAAAGATAAGTGGTGCCCGTTAGCAGGTGGTTTTTTTTGTTATGATTAAATGCTCTTATGTTGAGATTACATTCTTGTTAGAGAAAGTTGTTGACAGGATATCTATAAAAGGGGCTTGAGACCCCTGGTAAAACAAGGTTGTTTCTGAAGTCTAAAACTGATTTGATATCTCTAGTGCTCTCACTGACTTGATTGTTGGAGTGTAATCAACAAGTAGAGCCCCCTCTGTCCAACAAAGTCAAGTTCCAGACTTGCCAGGGAAGACTGATCAGAAGCGAAGCTCTCCATCCAGTCAACTCGAGGTCAACGGGCAATAACATTTGGCGCCCATTGTGGGGCACGATAAAACCTGACCCCATCTACAGTTGTGTTTGAGCTTTGAGCTTTGAGCTTACTAGTAAGGGACACTCTCAAGCCATTCTCACAGGCAATCATGGATGAGGTTGTGCCACCTCGCTATATCCCACCCAAGATGGCCTTTTTCACGAAGGTAGAGGACCCTGAAAGCCATCTTAGGAGGAACGAATGCCATTTGGTGCAAGATGTTAATGGGCACCTTCAATGGTTCAATGGGATCCCCGACGGACACATTACCTCTTTCTCCCAGTTCACCAGGTTGTTCAGAGAACAGTTCTCTGCCAACAAGGTTAAACCTCCAAAGTTGTATGACCTTTTTGGCGTGAGGCAAAGGGAGGGAGAGAGGTTGAAGGAGTATCTGATGTGAGTTGATTTTAGATTTATCCATTTTAAGGGTGACACTTTTTTTATGATTTGGATTTTTGCAAATATAAGGTGAGACCTAGGGAAGATCCCCATTGGACACGTACTTAACAAGATGAGCAAGGATATGATGGTAAATGTGTGAGGGGCTGCCTTTAGGGTTTGACTAGGTCAAAGCCACACCTTAGGGTTCTTCCTCTAGAAGCTAAGTCAACTTTCCTTCCTAAAGGGCTAGGCACAAGCTAAAATGATAACTATGTCCCCCTTTTATGCTAAAGGAACCTATTCTAGCCTATCTTACTATTTGGATTATGTGAGTTGATTTTAGGTTGTTCCATTTTAGAGATGACAATTTACTTATGATTGAGATTTTTGAACAATTACATGGTGAGACCTATGGAAGATCCACACTGGACCCGAACTTAACCAAGTGGTTAAGTAAGTGTGAAGGTTCACTTCCGAAGGCAAAAAGGAAAATCACATAATAAGGTGACAATGATGCATAGTTCAGAAATTAAAAGACATGAGAGTAAACACAATAACATGATGGAAACCGAATTGGAAAATGAAGCAAAAACAAATATAGGAAGCACAAATGAAAGTGGTGTATATGAATGGTAGAAAGGATGAAAGAAAGAATGCTTATGGTGGGAATTGAGAATGAACACGCCACTTGGAGTATGGTTTCTACAAGATGAGTGTAGGAGGGGCCGCCACTTGAAAGCTCTCAACTCATTCAAGATAAGACCTAAAGCTAGAGAACCAAGCCTCACACAATTTGTGTAGAGTTTTCTTCTATATTAAAAAATCAACATGAAAATACAAGGAGTAAGGCACCCTATTTATAGGAGATGGTGCATTGGTAAACAAGAAGCAAGGGTAGGATGGGAAACACTAAAAAGGGGTAGCCTTAGGCATTGACTCAATGTTGCACCCTAAGTCTTATTCTTCTATAAGATAGTTCAAATTCCTACCCTAAAAGGCTATGCTCAAGCTAAAGTGATAAGCACACCCCCCATATTATGCTAAAGGAAACCTATTCTATTGAGATTAAAAATAAAGACACTAGCTGATGCTCAGCTCCTAAGGCCTGTGCTCTACTCCTCGTGATCCTCTGGGGAAGGCTAGGCGTTGAAGCATTGGCTAGAAGTAAATCCTGACCTAGCCCTGTGTCTTGAGTCATGCTTCAAGTCATCCTCTTGGAAGGCTGGGCTTGGTCAGTGGGCGCACCCTCTTCTAGGTCCTCATCATGCTCTCCGGGTGGGAGAAAATTCGTCCACGAATTTGGAAAACTTGTAGAGAAAGGAGTCAGATCACTAGCATTGAAAGAATTACTTCCTAACTATGTATCAGGAAAATCTAACTCAAGCATTTTCATTAATCCTTTTGATACGTGATAGAAGTTTGGACTTCCTTTGAGTAGAGAAGCGATCCTTCCTCAAGTGAAGCCAAACCAAATCTTAAAATTTACTGCACCTTATTCCTTGGACTTTTTAACCTAAAATTTTTACCACACCTTACTTGATGTATTGTGGAGTTGGGATAAAAGTTTGGGATTAAAAATTCATTATAATTTTTCCTCAGTAAATTTTTGAATCATCTCTGCCAGTGCTAAAAAACAGTTTCAATCTCTTAATACTAGTACTACCGTGTTTGATTTATTTCTCTTAGAATACACATCCGTTTGATATAAAATTTGTTTATTTTGATCAAATATTGTGTTGAGATTCTCGCATGAAAGTTTCATACACAAAATGTTTCGAGATGAATTTTCACAAATTTTGGAAGTTTCATTGTCGGATTCATTCTAGAATTTCTCTTTTAAAATCTATTCTAGTTTTATTCTTAGGTTTTCTATTTGAGTGCTCACTGTTTTTGTTATCTTTAATTTACTAAAAAATCACTTTTAGCGACCACTCAAATCGATCGCTAAAAGCACTAATTTCGGTCGCTAAACACATTTGTAATCGAAATAGCCACCAAATAAAGATGATAGCGAAAACCCTAGTTGCAAAGTAATTAGCAACCAAAAAATAAATTGGTTGCAATTTTGCGACCAAAATTTCGGTCATTATTCAATCGCAGAAAATTTGATCACCAAAATTTCGAGAAACCAAATTAGCGACCAAATTTTAATGGTAAAATCGGTCGCTAAAGTAAAAGGTGATAGCGACCACCATTTTCGATTGCTAATAGGTTGAAATAATTAATTAAAAAAATAAATTGTAGTAACTAATTCGGTGGCTAAATTGAAGACCTATAATGACCAAATTTATTTTGGTGGCTAAATTAAAGTCCTATAGCGACCAAATTTATTTCAGTGGCTAAATATTATTTTTTTTAATTACTATGACCGATATTATTTTTTTGCTAGATGTTGGGTTGGTCATTAATAACAACCACACTCACTTTCAGTTGCTAATGAAAGACTTTCAGATTTATCCACCAAAAACTATATTTATATGTATTATTAATATCTATTTTGAATGCACAACACCTTTGTAATGCACATCCTTATTTGTGAACAGAAATACTAAAAGTTGGCCTTATTTAATGGTTTTATCTCTTTCCGTTCACATTTCTCGCTTTATATACTACTTTGTCATATTCCTAGTTAGTGTTAGATTTCTATCTGTTTACACCAGATTCGTTGGTTTTGTAGGTTTACCATATGATATGAAACTGGTGAAATCGTAGCAGCGTTTAGCATGCGCAACAAAAAATAAATAAAAGAAATGATGAGGTGAATGAAATATGTAATAGAGAGTAAGATAGGAATGTAAATAAATAAATTACAAATGATTTTTAGTAAATACATATATAATACCTACATATCATTACACCTTTCTTTTGAATTGTCTTTGAAAGCATAGAACCCGTAACAACTAACAAGTAACTCAATACACAATATTTTGGGTGTTACATATTAGCTGTTGATAATGATGGAAGAGGGCCAAGCACATCTAACCATGAAAGCCAAAGCCCAACACTAGACCATGAAGAGCGTCTAGACCATGATGAGCGTCTAGCTAGAAGGATGGAGCGTCTAGGACGTCAAGAGGAAAGGCTACCCATGGAGCGTCTAGGAGGAGACCTAGACCGTCTAGGACCTATCACAAGGTCAATGGCTAAGCATATTCAAGCCCAATTGAATGAAGCCACGGATGGAAGAGAGAAAGCTTTGTACATGTTGCATAAAGGCCCATTAGGGGTGCTTAGTAATTAGAGTAGTGTAGAAAGCATATTTGAGTGAAACATTCTAGAAACTCTCTAGGTTTGGCCGGTCATGAGCACATGGCACATGGCTTTGTGAATTGCATTTAATTTGGTTTTCATTTCATTAGGCATTAGCTTAAAACTTACGGCCAATTAGCTTATAAATAGGGAGGCCTACACCTTGTATTTGCAAGTTTATTGTGAGTAAAGTTATGCTGCCATTTTGTGCCAAGCTTTGCTTCTTCCTAGAATTCTAGGCTCTAAACTTCATCTCCTTCACCTCTCATTGGGTTGGCCGAACCTCCCTAGCTTCATACACATCATGCACCTTCAAGATCAACACCACTCTTAGGAGGATCTTGCTCACACACCTTCATAGCTTCCGCACCACTTTTTCTTACATGATTCAAGAAGACCTTCTTGAAATGCCATCATTTGGTATCATGAGCTATGGTTCTTCAAGATGAGTTGCTTTTGGTCTTTCATTTTTAGTTCTTCTTTACTTTCATGTTGTTCATCTTATTTTCCATAATTGTCTTGCTGTTTTTTACATTTTAATTTGTTTTGGTGTGCTTTGTGGAAGATCCAACCGAAGCACTTTTGTTCAATTGATCTTGAACAAGTTCTTGTGCAAATTGTGATAGGATTCCATACACCTTTGAGTTGCTATTTTCTTTTAGGCTTTTGAGTCTTTATTGCTTTCTTATTTGGTTCATATTATGCTTTTGAGTCTTTAATTTCTGAATCTTATATGTTTTGTCAAGTCATGTTCATCCACAATGTCAACAATTCTTAGTAGTCCTTTATTTGGCTTGATTGTTTCTTGATTTTAGGTATCTTTAATTGCTTTGAATCTGCTGTTCTTTGATCTTTTGGTGCCTTTTTAATTTTAGTTTGAGTTCATATTGTGTTTAGATCCTACACAATTCTATTTCACAAATTTCCATTGTGTTTAAACTTTGGTATCTTGCTGTTTTTGTTTTCAGTTTTCATAATCCCCTGTTTCAAATTTTCTGTGCTGGCTGTTTTGATCCAGAAAAATATTTTCACTCATAGGAAAATTTTGATTCTCTGGAATTTGCAAGTTTGAAGTGTTATAGAAAGGACAAAAAAAGAATTAGTCCAAAAGAATCAACAGAAAAAAATGATAAATCTTTTAAAATCAGTGTGCAAATATGAGGCGCTCCAGCTGGCGTAACTGAACACCAAAATTGCAAAATTTATTAAAAAAAATTGGTGTATGCGTTTTGAGTGATTCCAATGCCAGAATTTAGCTAAGATCTTGAATATCTTGCATATCAAATTTCAGAATCATATCTTAAAAACACAGCTCAGCATAAATTGGGGAAAAACACGTTTCTGGTCGACAACATTTTCCAGTGGTGCTGTTTTTTTTTATTTGGTCATCTAATTCTAGTGCCATTCTTAGGATTCTTTTGTGTGCCTACCTTTATTTTGGTACCTTTTATTTGCTTGCTTAATATTTCTTGGACCTCTTTCTAGTTGTCATAATCTAACTCCTTTTGGTGGTACTGTTTTATTCAATTAAATTGTTTCTTGCTTTTGTTCTTTGACCTCTAATTTGGTGCTGGAATTTATTTCTCCTTTGGTGCTTAATTGAATGGAAACTTGACTTGGGTAAGGTCTAGTCTTTTGATAGGTGTTGGAATTGGAGAATTAAAACCTTCATTCTAAGGGGAAACAAAGCCAAGGCCGAAACAAACATTCTTGAAAAACACTACAAACACTTGGAGGATCAACAAGCAAAGACAACAAGGAAGTGCATTTAGCAAAAAGAGGATCAACAAATGGAGTTTTTCTTAATTTCCTTACAACTTAATTTGTGTTAAATACTTCTTAATTACGTTTTAGACGGTGAGTGTGTTTTCAAGGGCTCAAAGTGTCCAAGAAGCCTCACCTAAGGCCGACTAGTATAGAATTCTTAATTAGCAATTGTTAATTGTTTGTAATTGTCTCTCTTTTTGTTTAGTAGTGACGCTTTGCATGCTTATTTTTGTGTAAACCGACTAGCTTTGTTAAATTAGTAGCATACATTTGTTTTCTTATTGCATTTGTTTTCTCAACTTACTTGTGTTCTAAGTTCTTTACTAAGAGAAAGTTTTGTGTAAAGACATTGGGGATAGTTTTTGGCAAGAAAAAGGCTTGGTACTTAAGTAGTCCTTTGTGACTCACCTCCCTTACCTGGAAAACTATCTTCTTTAACTTTCCTAAACTTTCTCAAGGTCAAACACCTATATACACAAAGTTTTAGCCATGTCTTCTTCTTCTCACTCTCCAAAGTCTATTGAAAGTGAAGTAAAATCTTTGAAAACTCTTTTGAAAGAAGTATCACAAACGGTACAATTGATTTCTTTTAGATAATTGGAGAATGAGAACAAAATCAATGAGATGGCTAAAGCTCAAGAAGAGAAATCACAAAAATCACAAAAATCACAAAAATAAAAAAAAACTCATACTCATGCGCAAAGGGAGCAAGAGGTGCCAAGGGAAACTAGAGTAGACCTACCTCATTTTCATGGCAAGGAAAATGTAGAAATCTATCTAGATTGGGAGATGAAGGTAGAACAACTCTTTGCTTGCCATAGGGTAAGTGAGGAACGTAAAGTACCCTTAGCCGCCCTTAGCTTCCAAGGGAACGCCATGTATTGGTGGACCTCTCTCGAAAGAGAAAGGCGTCTTCATAGACGCCGACACATACCTTCCTACTACCATAGGGAGTTGATGGACAAGCTCCAAAGACTCCAACAAAAAAACATGAGTGTGGAAGAGTATAGACAAAAAATGGAGCTCTACATGATGAGAGCCTCCATTAGAGAAGAGGAGGATACCACAATAGCTAGGTTCCTTAGTGACCTATCACTTGAGATAAGAGATAGAGTGGAACTCTTACCTTACCAAGACTTGAATGATTTGGTTCAACTTTGCATTAAAGTTGAGCAACAAATTTTACGCAAAACATCAAGTCAAAAGGTGAGCCCTTACTCTAACTTTTATCCCAAGAAAGAGTTTAGAAGGGAGGGTAGTACATCAAAAGAAAAACCAAAAGAACCTACCAAACCTTTTACCAAAGAAACCTCCACCCCACCCATTCGAGCTAGAGATGTCAAGTGTTTCAAGTGCTATGGTAGAGGGCATGTGCAAGCACAATGTCCAAACCAAAAGACTTTGTTTCTTAAGGGTGTAGACGAGTACACTAGTGGTGAGGATGAGAGGGTAGCTCCACTAGAGGGAGAATTGCTTATGATTAGGAGAACCCTCAACAATCACCCTAGCACATCCATTGAAACACAAAGAGAGAACATATTTCATACAAGATGCAATGTTTTAGAAAACATATGCTCTCTCATTGTGGATAGTGGATCTAGTTGCAATTGTTGTAGTGCTAGGATGGTGGAGAAGCTTAAGCTACAAGTAGTTCCTCACCCAAAACCTTATAAACTTCAATGGCTTAATGAAAATGGGGAACTACATGTAGACAAGCAAGTGGAAATCAAGTTTTCCATAGGGAACTACAAAGATAAGGTTTTATGTGATGTAGTACCTATGGATGCTTGTCATATTTTATTAGGGAGACTATGGCAATTTGATAAGAAAACCTTGCATGATGGTCTCACTAACAAAATTTCCTTCACCCACAAGAATAAAAAGTTTGTACTTAGTCCTTTACCACATTCTCAAGTGGTAAAAGACCAAATACAAATGAAGCAAAAGATGGATGAGGAAAACAAAAAAAAAAGAGCGCTAGAAAAAGAGAAAATCCTTAGGGATAGGAAGACGTGGGAGAAGAGTGTTCCTTCCCACAAGGTTGGTCAACAAGAAAAGCCTCTTGAAAACGTTTTTGAAAACTTGCTTCTTGTTGAACAACCAAGCCTTATCTTTTGTAAAGGAGCACTTACATGCACTGCCACAAGTAGTGAACTTATGAATTTACCTCCTCAAATAGAAAATCTTTTAAGTGAATTTGAAAATCTATTCTCCCATGAGGGGCCCATTGGGCTTCCTCCTCTTAGGGGGATAGAACATCAAATTGACTTCATTCCGGGGGCAAGCCTACCAAATAGGCCTGCTTATAGAACCAACCCCGAGGAAACAAAGGAGATAGAGTCACAAGTTCAAGACTTGTTGGAGAAGGGTTGGGTTCAAAAGAGCCTAAGCCCTTGTGCTGTACCTGTCTTGTTGGTGCCCAAAAAGGATGGAAAATGGCGCATGTGTTGTGATTGTCGAGCAATCAACAACATCACCATCAAGTATAGGCATCCAATCCCAAGGCTTGACGATATGCTTGATGAATTGCATGGGTCAACTCTATTCTCCAAAATTGACCTTAAAAGTGGATATCACCGAATTCGAATCAAGGAGGGTGATGAGTGGAAAACCGCTTTTAAGACCAAATTTGGATTATATGAGTGGTTGGTGATGCCCTTTGGGCTTACTAATGCCCCAAGTACATTCATGAGGCTTATGAATCACACCTTGAGGGATTGTATAGGTAAATATGTAGTAGTTTATTTTGATGATATCTTAGTATATAGTAAAACCCTAGAAGACCATCTAAGTCACCTTAGGGAAGTTCTTCTAGTGCTTAGGAAAAATAGTCTTTTTGCAAATAGAGATAAGTGTACCTTTTGTGTAGATAGTGTAGTTTTCTTAGGCTTCATAGTAAACAAAAAGGGAGTGCATGTAGATCCCGAGAAAATCAAAGTCATCCGCGAGTGGCCAACTCCACAAAATGTAAATGATGTAAGAAATTTTCATGGGTTAGCTAGCTTCTATAGAAGGTTTGTGCCTAATTTTTCTAGTCTAGCTTCTCCTTTGAATGAACTTGTTAAAAAAGATGTTGCATTTTGTTGGAATGAAAAGCATGAGCAAGCCTTTCAAAGGCTAAAAGCTCAACTCACCAATGCACCCATTCTATCTCTCCCAAATTTTTCCAAAACTTTTGAGATAGAGTGTGATGCATCGGGGGTAGGCATAGGTGCAGTTTTGTTGCAAGGTGGACACCCCATTGCTTATTTTAGTGAAAAACTCCATGGTGTCACCCTCAACTATCCCACCTATGACAAAGAGCTCTATGCTCTTGTGCGAGCCCTAAAGACTTGGGAACACTACCTTGTGTCCAAAGAATTTGTCATCCATAGTGATCACGAGTCTTTAAAATATTTAAAGGGCCAACACAAGCTCAACAAGAGACATGCTAAATGGATGGAATTTCTTGAACAATTTCCTTATGTAATCAAATACAAGAAAGGAAGCACCAATATAGTGGCCGATGCTCTTTCAAGACGGCATACACTCTTTTCAAAATTGGGTGCTCAAATTCTTGGATTTGATCACATAAGAGAACTTTACCAAGAAGATCAAGAACTCTCATCCATCTATGCCCAATGTCTACATAGAGCGTAAGGAGGTTACTATGTGTCCGAGGGATATCTTTTTAAAGAGGGAAAACTTTGCATTCCCCAAGGAACACATAGGAAACTCCTTGTCAAAGAATCACATGAGGGGGGACTCATGGGCCATTTTGGAGTTGATAAGACTCTAGATCTTTTAAAAGCAACATTTTGTTGGCCACACATGAGGAAAGATGTCCAACGACATTGTTCTAGATGCATCTCATGTTTAAAAGCAAAGTCTAGAACAATGCCGCATGGACTCTACACCCCTTTGCCGATTGCAAATGCTCCTTGGGAAGACATTAGCATGGATTTCATTTTAGGACTTCCTAGGACTGCAAGAGGCCATGACTATATCTTTGTGGTAGTGGACCGTTTTAGCAAAATGTCCCATTTTATTCCATGCCACAAAGTAGATGATGCTCAAAATATTTCTAAACTCTTCTTTAGAGAAGTGGTGAGACTCCATGGTCTCCCTAGAAGTATAGTGTCCGATAGAGATCCCAAGTTTATAAGCCACTTTTGGAAAACTCTTTAGGGTAAACTTGGAACAAGACTACAATTTTCAACTTCTTGTCATCCTCAAACGGATGGGCAAACCGAGGTAGTCAATAGATCTCTTGGAACTATGCTTAGGGCTATCATGAAGGGCAGCCACAAATCTTGGGATGAGTATCTTCCCCACATTGAATTTGCTTACAATCGAGTGGTTCACAAGACTACTAATGCTTCTCCTTTTGAAGTAGTATATGGTTTTAATCCTCTCACACCCATGGATTTGATACCTCTTCCTAATCCACAAGATTTTGTGCATAAGGAAGGAGTAATCAAAGCTGACTTTGTAAAGAAAATGCATGAGAAGATTAAACTCCAAATACAACACCAAAATGAGAAGTACACAAAATACAACAATAAAGGGAAGAGAGAAATAATTTTTGAGGAAGGAGACTTAGTTTGGCTTCACCTTCGCAAAGATAGATTTCCAACTCAAAGGAAGTCCAAACTAAGTCCCCGAGGTGATGGACCCTTTCAAGTCCTCAAGCGAGTCAATAACAATGCATATAAATTGGACCTACCTCTTGAATATGGAGTACATGACACTTTTAATATAATTGACCTTTCTCCATTTGTAGGTACCAATGACGATGACGAGCTGGATTTGAGGACAAATCCTTTCCAAGGGGGAGGGGATGATGGAAGAGGGCCAAGCACATCTAACCATGAAAGCCAAAGCCCAACACTAGACCATGAAGAGCGTCTAGACCATGATGAACGTCTAGCTAGAAGGATGGAGCGTCTAGGACGTCAAGAGGAAAGGCTACCCATGGAGCGTCTAGGAGGAGACCTAGACCGTTTAGGACCTATCACAAGGTCAATGGCTAAGCATATTCAAGCCCAATTGAATGAAGCCACGGATGGAAGAGAGAAAGCTTTGTACATGTTGCATAAAGGCCCATTAGGGGTGCTTAGTAATTAGAGTAGTGTAGAAAGCATATTTGAGTGAAACATTCTAGAAACTCTCTAGGTTTGGCCGGTCATGAGCACATGGCACATGGCTTTGTGAATTGCATTTAATTTGGTTTTCATTTCATTAGGCATTAGCTTAAAACTTACGGCCAATTAGCTTATAAATAGGGAGGCCTACACCTTGTATTTGCAAGTTTATTGTGAGTAAAGTTATGTTGCCATTTTGTGCCAAGCTTTGCTTCTTCCTAGAATTCTAGGCTCTAAACTTCATCTCCTTCACCTCTCATTGGGTTGGCCGAACCTCCCTAGCTTCATACACATCATGCACCTTCAAGATCAACACCACTCTTAGGAGGATCTTGCTCACACACCTTCATAGCTTCCGCACCACTTTTTCTTACATGATTCAAGAAGACCTTCATGAAATGCCATCAGATAATCTGCAAGGCAAGAAGACGAATTTAAGAGGAAAAAATAGTATGTTCTAATCAATGACGTATGTGCCGCCAAATGAAGAAGAGAGCACTTTCAGCTAACAGGGTAAAATTACAATTTGAAGAAATTGAATTAAAGAATTACCTATTCATCGCCAGCAAAATCGTTATCGGGAGTGAGAAATAGCATGCACTGGCATTCCTTCCTATCAAACAAAATCAAGAATTGAAAATCAATACCTAAGAGGCACAATTTAGGGCTAAATGATTTCTCATCCATGTTTCATAACCAAAAACAATCAATATACAAGCGTTTTCATAGCACAAAAGCAGGCAAATGGAGATATTATTTTGTATATATAACTCAAGAATCAAAGTTACACTGCATCTGACAAAAATATAAACAAAGGCAGTCAGGTTTTATACCTGATAAAAATATCCCCACAACAGTTTTTAATGGGGTTGATAGCTTTTATATCTGACACACCACAACACCCCAACTAAGTACTTGGATGAACCACCCCAACTGAGTACTTGATCAAGGAGATATAAATAGCATATCAAGAACTAAATTATCTCAAAAGCATAAGCAGTTAGGCACTTAGGCCCAAGCCTATGGATGAATGGATTTTACATATAGCAAGGTTGTGCTTCATCCCAAAATATAGCTTTTGTAGCCTAATTTTACCAAGGACACTTTTTTTGTTGAAGTGGATTTAGGCTTAGCTTTGAGATTGTAGAAATATAATTATAAATGGTTGTGATCAATGTTGTCAAGATCGGCGAGTGCGCTTTTACGATTTTTTTAGGCAAAAACGAGTTGGATCGGACCCTCTTTGGATCGGAGCGATCCAGTAATCCAAGGGTTGGATCGGACGATCCATGGGCTTCCCCAATCCATGACACGACCCAAAAAAAACCCTATTGCGCCGCTCGTGCTCGTTGCTGCCTTCTCATACCGCCGCGAACGTCGTCATCGCCTTCACACACCGTCGGGAACGCACGTTGTGACGACGGCGAAGCATGAAGAAGAAGGAGTTGCGGTGGCGGCGCCGCGCATAAGAAAAGAGGAGTTGCGACGGTGCTGCGTATAAGGAAGAAGATGTCGGCACTGTGGAATGTGGTGTGTGGTGTGCTGAAACCCTAAATAAAAACCTAATTCAAAATTTAAATATGGAATGTGGTGTGTGGTGTTCTGAAACCCTAAATAAAAATCAGAGCTTACTTAAGAGACATAACTTTGGACCAAAGCACATTTCAATTTTAACCTAATAAAACCTAATTAAAATTTAAATATGGAATGTGTTGTGTTCTGTGTGCAGGTGAAACCCTAAATAAAAATCATAGCTTACTCAAAATTAGGTTTTTTGAGCCCATTTAAAAACTTACAACTATTTTCATCTCCAACACATTTTTTGATCCTATGATTAATATGAATGATTTTGTTGGATAATTTATCTGTATTAAACATTATCTTGAATCTACTTTTAATTATGTTATGTATTTGAACCATTTCAATGAATTAGGAATTCATTTTTAATTATTTTATGTATAGTAACTCGAATAGTAACTCTTTCGAGTCGAGTTACGATCTCCGAGTTACGAGATTTTTTTCCCTCTCCGATCTGCTTCCGAGTTACGAGTTTGACAACATTGGTTGTGATTCTTGTGAGATCACAACAATGTCTCTCTGAAAGTGAATTCAAAGAAAATTATAATTGTGATTATGAAGAAACTAAAGGTAAACAACCTTTAAAGGTAAACTGTGATTATGTAATTTGCTTGAGTTGATTTGACACTTTACAATTTCTTTACATTCTAGCACCTTTAATTCTTGTCTTTAAATTCAAGTATTTTTTACTTTCATGTCCTTAAATTCAAGTACCTTTACATTCTTGTCTTTATTGTCTTGCTTTTTATTTTCCAGCACCTTATTTTCTTGCTGAATTTTTTTCAGCCTTTCTTTATATTCATAACATTTTTCGTTTTGAATATGTTTCTTATTATGTCTTCTATTGATCTTGCCTTTTACTTTGAGTCTTATGTTCATTAATGTTCTAGATGTCCTTGTTTTGATTCTACTTACTTGCTTTTAATTGTGAAGTTTACAAATTAATTAGAAACTTGTTTAGTAGAAGTAGATTTAAAGTTCCAAACACATGATTTCAAGTGTTCAATTATATTGAATCCAACTAAACTTTTTTTTTTTTGTGAAAATTGAAAGTTCTTGAAAATTTGCATGATGCAACCTATGTTCATTCTTTGCCATAAGTCACATTAGTATAAAAAAAAAAACAGTAACGATTTTCAAAGAAAATTCGTTAAAAACAAAAAACAGCAAAGAACATTTTACAAAAGAATCTTTGGTTATCACTTGGTAAAGAAAATCATTTTCCAAAAAATTATGGATTCAACTTGATTGGCAAATTGTTTTTAACATTGTGGAATTTTTTATTCTTTTGTTTTAACATTTTTCTAAATAGACATGTTTCATAGTTAAAAGTTTAGTGAGTTTCTTAGAGTCTTCTTTTGTACTTTTTCTTGCTTGTCATTTTTTTTTCAAAGTTTTGTCATATCTCTTTTCCAACTTTGGTTTAGCCTTTTCTTGTTTAAGTTTTTCTTGTTTGTCTTTTCTTTCTTTCCTCAAGTTTTGTGGTGAATTACCTTGAGAAAGTGTTGAGGCTTTGGCATTATTCACTTGAGAGTTTGTCAAACCACAAGAAAGACCTTGGTTAAGGGAATAAATTTTTTCTTTGAGTGGTTGAGTGCTTTTATTCAAATTGTCGCAAGCTTTACATTTCTTACTAACTTCTTTTCTTTAAATTGTTTGTTCCTTGTGTTTCTTGTTTGTTATGACTCATATTGCAAGTGGTGCATCTTCCAAACCGCAACCCTATCACAAAGTCCACCTTTTGGGAGAACTTGTGGAGGTCAAGAAGTGCCTTGTCCACAAAGAAGAGAGAATATGCCAATTTGCGAAAAGATTGCAAAGACTAGAAGAAGCTCAAGCGAGGCACAATTAAGAAGAAAAGGAAGAATGGATATTGCACACTTTTCACAAACGGCACCATCAACACCAACCACAACCACACCATTCTTTTGCTTTTGTAAAGTTACCTAGTTTTAGTGGGTCCAATGACCCTTCTTTTTATTTAGCATGGGAAGCTAAGGTTGAACATCTCTTTAATTTGTATATGGTCACCGAGGACCAAAAGGTTAGATTAGCTTCCCTAGTTTTTTTAGACTATGTCAATCAATGGTGGCAACAAACTGTAATGGACATTGAGCTAAAGAGGCCAACCGTGGTCTTTTGGTATGATTTGAAAGCATGTATGCATGCACGGTTTGTTCCTCCTCCTTATAGGAAGGAACTCTTGTTGAAGCTCCAACGGCTTCATCAAGGACATATTACAGTAGATGCATGATAATGAAGAGTCAAAGATAGTTAGGTTTGTAAGTGGTTTAAGGTGAGATATTCAAGATATTGTAGAATTATATGAGTATTCTTCTTTCAAGAAAGTGGTTCACCTAACCATCAAGGTGGAATCACAACTTTTAAAGAAAATCTTTTCCAAAAATAGTCATAATGATGACTTCTACAAATCTTCTTGGAAGGATACAAACAACAATTCTACAAACTCTTCTCCTTCCAATTTTTCAAAAGAAACCAATTCTTCCCACAAAGTTTCTAAACACAATCTTTTTCCCTCTGCCCCTAAGTCACCCACCAAAACTTCAAGAACAAAATGTTTTAAATGTTTAAGTTTTGGACACATAGTTACCAATTGTCTAAATAAACAAACCATAATGTTACAAGAGGTAAAACAAGACCAACTTACATTAAAAACCAAAAGTGAAAATGAAAGAGAAAAAGAAGGACAAGATAACATGGGTCTCATCCCTTCACCTCCAAGTTGTTTTTCTTCCTTGTCTTTTTCATTACCTAAACATTCTAAATACCTGACATATTTGATTAAGAAGTTTAGGGATGGTATTCCAAAACCTCCTAAAGGTTATCATATGAACCTTCTAAGAGGATTTTCCAAAAATCATTTCATCCCCAAATACTCTTTCCAAACATGTCATGTAGCTAGAATTCAAACATGTCATCTCCCTAAGATTCATGAACATAAGTTTGATTCACACCTACCAGATACAACTCATGTGAACAAACTCACTATGTTATTTGCAAAAGTACTAAATTCGAGGACGAATTCTTTCGCACCTAGGGAGCATGATACAAACCCAGAGATGACTCAAGCCACAACTTGCAAATCCCAAAAGGGTCAGTCATCTTAACATCCAAAGTCGGGCCCCACCAAACCTCGAGACAACATCAGTAGAAGAAGAAGCTATAAACCAGAGCACCTAAAGTTCTTCCTGTTAGTCTTCTCAAATGTTTAGAATATGTTTGTAAATAATTTGGACTCACTTAAGGGGTCCAAATAGCTAATATAGGCTAGAATAAGGTATCATTAGCATAATAGGGGGTGTGGGTATCATTTTAGCTTGTTCCTAACCCATTTGAAGGAATTTTGACCTAGTTTCTAGAAGGACAAGTCTAGGATGCGGGATTGACTTAGTCAAACTCTAAGGTTGTCCATTTTTTTCCCTTTTCTCATCCTTCCCCTTTAGCTTGTTCTCCAAGGCTCTTTCACCTATAAATAGGAGGCCTACCTAGTGTATTTTACAAGTTGAAAATATAGTAAAGAAATTCTGCACAATTTTTGTGAGTAGTGAGTGAGTGTTCTCCTCCAAATTAGGTCTTATCTTGTGAGATATGAAGCTCTCAAGTGGTGGCCTCCTTTCACTCATCTTGGTGATTCCATCCCATCAAGTAGCGTGATTCATCCTTGTTTCACCATCCATAAGTTCTTCTTTCATAATCTCTTCCATTATTCCATTTCCATTTCATCATCTTAAACATGTTCTTAGTTTTGCTTATTTGAATTTCAATTCAGTCTTATCTTTGTTTCTTTATTGTTTGTTCAATTTCGCACCATATTTGTCATCATTCTCACCATATAATTGTGTTTTCTTTTTACCTTTGTGAAATGAACATTCACATCTACTTAATCATTTTGTTAAGTTAATGTCCAATGAGAATTTTCCTTAGATTTTCACTCTTTAATTGTCTTAAAACCTCATTCATAAATATTAAAGTGTCACCTAATGATCAATCCTAAAATCAACTCACATCAAAACTTGAAGGAAGACAATCAAGAAAAAGGCACACAAAAAGGATTCAAAGATACTTACTAAACTTTTAACAATGAAACTTTTTCTTTAGAAATTGTTAAAGCAAAAGGATAAAAATTCCACAATGGTTGAAATCAATTTTTCCAATCAAGTTGAAACCCAAAATTTTGAAAATTTTTCTTTAAGAATTGATACCACAAATTTGCGTTTTCACTTCTTCCTTTTTTTTAATACTAGTTTTTGAATTATGAAAATGAAATGTCCATAGTTTTAATCATGCATAATTTCCAATAATTCCAATTTTCACAAAAAATTTGGGATTCAATATAATTGAACACTTGAAATATTTTGTTTGGAACTTTAAATCTACTTCTACTAAAACAAGTTTCTAATTACTTCTCAAACTTTCAAAATTAAAAGCAAAGTAAATAGAATCAAAGTAAGGACTCCAAGAACACTAATGAACATATGACTCAAAGCAAAAGGCAAGAACACAATAAGACACAAAAAATAACAATCCAAAAATGAAACAAAGCTATGGAAAATAAAATGGCTGAATGAAAATTGCAAGGAATGTAAAGACAAGAAATTAAAGGTGCTTGAATGTAATGAATGTAAAGTGTCAATCAACTTAAAGCAAAATAAGCTCAAGAACCTAAGCTCTGATACCACATGATGTGAGTTGATTTTACGATTGTTCATTTTATGGTGTGACACTTTACTTAGATTGAGATTTTAGGAATTTAAGAATGAATACCTTAGGAAAATCCACATTGAACATTAACTTAACCAAGTGGTTAAGTAGATGTGAAGGTTCATTTCACAAAGACAAAACGAAAAGACAATTATAAGGTGAAAATGATGCTAGAAGGTGTGGAATTAAAGAACAAGGAAAAGAAACCAAAATAGAATTGTCGAATGGAAACAAGGAAAACCAAACAAGAACATGATACAAAGAGTAAAAATGGAATGACAATGGAAGAATAGATAAAGGAAGAAGAAAGCTTATGTGATGGATTTAAGAAGTGGAACACGCCACTTGGAGTGTGATTGACCTCCAAGATAAGTGAAGATAGCCGCCACTTGAGAGCTCTCAATACTCACAAGATAAGACCTAAATGCTAAGAGGAATGCAAACCTCACTAACACCTCACACAATTTGTGCAGAGTAACTCTTCTCCTATTAATTTCAACTTGTCGAATATAGTAGGTAGGCCTCCTATTTATAGGTGGAGGAGCCTTAGAGAACATGTTAAAGGGGTAGGATGGGAAAAGAGAAAAAATGGGCAGCCTTAAGGTTTGACTAAGTCAAACCCGCATCATAGGCTTGTCTTTCTAGAAATTAGGTCAAAATGTCTCCCAAAAGAGCTAGGAACAAGCTAAAATTCTACCCACACCCCCTATTATGCTAAAGGTACCTTATTCTAGTCTATATTTGTTATTTGGACCCCTAAAGAGAGCCCAAATTATTTACAACATATTTGTATCTTATAGGAAGACCAAAAGGAAGAATAGTTGGTGTGATGGTTTATGTTCAGCTCATCTGGTGAGGTCCATGTGATCCTTGGTGGGGTTATCAATTGGTCGTTGAGATGACTGTTCACCATGTGCTTTGTCTTTTGCTTCCTTGGTCATCTTTGTAGCTACTTGGGTTGTATCAAAATATAAGGAATAAAATAAATACAGGACAAATGATATGGACTTCCCATGCGTGGAAGAAGCTCTTGCACAACACCAATTTTGCTAAACTAGTTATAGCAAGTTTCTTTGGCATCAACACAAATATCCCTTACTTGAAAGTTTTCTACAATGTTGGAGATCCCACATCGACTAGAGATTAGAGCCTTTCATTATATATAAGTGGGTGCAAACCTCAACCCTATGAGCCGGTTTTATGGGGTTGAGTTAGGCTTAAAGTCCACTTTGTAATATGGTATCAGAGCATGTTTTCGAGTCTATCCTAGCGAGTATTTGTTGGACTTATCGTGCCACCCGCTATCGGGCCGCTATCGGATCACCCATAATATATAGTCCCACGCTCGAGTTGGCAGTCTCGGCGTGAGGGGGGTGTGTTGGAGATCCCACATCGACTAGAGATTAGAGCCTTTCATTATATATAAGTGGGTGCAAACCTCAACCCTATGAGCCGGTTTTATGGGGTTGAGTTAGGCTTAAAGTCCACTTTGTAATATACAAGATTCAAATAAATCTTTTAAGAAAAAGATGTGACTTTAAATGAGATCCATTTATCTCATACAAATCATCAAACTTGTATGACATGTACAAATTAGTTCCAATAAGCAAGATACAAAATGAGAATATTTAGTGAGTTCTGATTTTAGAGACAGTGAGAATTATTATGGTTTAAGGCAAGGATTCAACAAATCTAGAGTAACGACAATTAAGAAATATGTAACTAACTTATCCTCAAGTGTGTGACCTAATCAAAATTCTAACAGGACAAGTTCAAGCCAAATAAAAGAGAAGTATAAAGAAGTACCTTATTATTTACAAATAATGTGACAACACTTCAGCATTAGTATATCTCAACCTGTAGCTTTGTCCCAACCCAAGTGAACATCACCAAAAACATACCTGCATTATGATACACCCAAATTTTAAAAGAATTAAAAAACAAAGGATATTATTATGTTTACAACTTAGAAGGTTATGTTATACAAATCTCCAATTAGGAAAGACTAACCCGTAGGTTCATATGGAATATATCATTAGTTTTGATTCTTTCTCAATTTGAAATGTGCGTGTGAGATTACCAAATAAATCAAACCTTGAACAAAGGAGAAAGAAAAACCTATATTCATAGTAGTCGGACCATGCACCACAACGAGCCTTCCCATAATCCAAATAACAATCCCCATCTCTTAAGGGACCCGCTTAGCTGTAACAGAACAAAGTAATTAATTGGAGATTCTCAACTGAAATTGTTTATAAATATAGTCCGAAATACCTTTTTTTACTAACTCTAATTTCGCATCAGGATGGATATCATGCCACATCTCAAGCCATAGTTCCCTCATTAGCACTGGTGATCTAACTATGTTCTTGTGATTTGCTACATGAATATTATGTCAATTTACTTGTATGTATACTTGTAGTCAACTATTTTATGTTAAAATTTAGAACCTTGAAGTTGTTGAGATCAGACTTACTCATCTATGAAAGTATTAATCACTACTAATCAATCAATAAAACAAATTATGGGTTGCAACTTTCCCTATGGATTTTTTCAGTCACCACTTAATCCTCCAAAATGTTTGCCATCAAATTACTCTGAGATATTTTTTATCATCAAATTAGTCCTCAAAGAACCTTTTTATCATCATTCTAGTCCCTTCATAATGACCAATATGATGACATTTTATATCTACCTAGATATAGTCTTCCATAATCATTAAGTTGCTACCAAATTAAACTTTTTCACCACTTTATTCCTTTACAGAGAACCAATACAGTAATAATTCAGATCTTTGAAAAACAAATTTGGTGACAAGATAAAATTTTAAAGAACTAAGATGTTGACAATTTCAATATTTGAGACTTTGATGACAATTGGTTTTAGGGTTAGAATGGATAAGCATCACGCCAGCAACAGTTCTATTGAACCAGATGCAACCTGGCTGGAAACATCTCACTCAAACAAAAACTCAGTGATTGACTGTATCCTTAAACCAAATACCTGACCATCCATTATTTACATAAGCAGAGAAACTAGCATTCACAGTTTAACATGCACAAAGTATTTTATGTTATCTATTATATAATTCTGTTTTGTAAATGTAGTAATAAATGGTAGATATGCATTCAAAAGTTGTCTCCATTTGTATTAAAAAGATCTCATAGATATAGTAACCAAAATTGCAACACAAAACAATAGTCCTCATATAAAAAACCCAAAAACTGCAGCAAGTGATCCAAAATCATAATTCAATTAATCAAAATTTGTACAAAGAATAACCTAAATGGGCTAATCAGAATTTAAAATAATCTCACAAACCATTCTACTCCTTGGTTCGCGCCTTCCCCATTCTCTCCCCTTCCTCCAAACTCAGCCTCCTCGAAACTCTCCGCTCTAACCTCGTCGTCCTCCAACGTTAATTTCCTCTCCAGAGCCTTCGACGACCACGTCCCCCTCTCCTCTCACCGAAACCCTTTCCAAGTATACTCCTTCCTCCTCCTCTTCGTTCTGCTCGCTCTACACTCCAACACCTCTAAGATTCGTTCCCTCTCACATTTCAAATGCTCCATTTCGTTTCTCAACTAGACGGACAAATTATTCACTACTTCTTCTCAGAAATTCTTCAATCACGGAAACAACGCTCTACAGTAAATCACGTTCGTCGCTCCTTCAGATGTAGGGTCTTGTAACGATTAAGGGATTTTTTTGTGTGATGTAATGTTAGGATAGGACATGAAAACAGAAGGCAATTTTGTGCGAACTGAGAAACTAGTAATGGTATTGTACATATGTATTTAATTTATAGTATACATAATAAAAATAATTATTATTTTGTGTGCACTAACTATCACATAGATTTAATGAATTCAAAATAAATTATAAAAGTTATAAAAAAAATTACTGTCGGTTAAACTTACATTTAAATAATATTGTGTCCACTTTGTATGTTAATATTAATAAATATAATTATTATTTATAATAATTATATTTTTTATAAATATGTTTATTAATTAATATAAAATGTTATTATGGATATTAATATTATTTTTATATTTGTTTATTTTAATATATGCATAATTAAATAAAATATAAATGTTAATTTAATTGCTAATTTGGTGACAGAATAACCAATTCCAATTAGCATTAGCCAGCGAAATAAAATTGGTAGTTAAAAAATAAACATATTCGGTCGATAATTCGGTAAAAGAAATAAGGAATTTCACTTAGTGACCTAACTAAAATCGGTGACTAAAACATAAACATATTTGGTGACTGATTCGGTGGCAGAAATAAGCAATTACATTTAGTAACCGAAAGATAATCGGTAGCTAAGAAATAAACATTTTCGGTCGCTAATTCGGTCGCAGATATATTTTTTCAAATTTATTGAAAACAGTCACCACTTTAGCGACCGACAGTTTTGTCACTCTCATGTTCAGTCGTTGATTCAGTTGCTAAACTAACTAACATCATTAACTATTCATCCAATCGCTATTTCGGTAGCAGATTTAAGACTAAGGGTATTCGGTTACTATTTCGATCGCAAATTGCAACCACTCATTTTCGGTCGCTAAATTCAGTGACTAAATTCTTATTTTCTTATAGTGATTGTTGATTTGTGTCTTAAATGCTCCTTGCAGTTGCCAAATTTTTTTTCTTGATTTTTTACTTGTTGCTCATAAGGTGAAATTCATAGTGAGTGGAAGTTTGGTTTTGAAGTTGTGAAGTTAATTTCTACTTGATTCATAGCTAAAGTCTAAAAAAACAGTGATTATGTGGAGAGGACAGCAATTGAAGGCAAGAATCAACTTCATATAAAGAGAAGGAAGATTTGAACACTTGAAGAAAATAAATTCTTAAAAAAAATTGTTTTATTTTTAGCTTTGTATCACGGAATCTTTGTGTTCAAGTTTATTTTCCTTGCTTATTTTTGCTTACATTAGTTGGTGGGGAAAATGATTTCAAAGAAATCTCATTAAAAACATTGTAATAGCTAAATTCGTTCATTAGTAGTGAAAGTGTGTCAAGGGGCTCCAAGTGTCACTTGCACTTTCACATAGGACACGTCTAGTTTATTTTTTCGCCTTTCCTTCTTTATTTTCTTTGTCTTTAATTCTTTCTTGTTTAATTTCTTGCTTTCCTTTATTTTTCTCAGTCTCCGTGATACCTAGGTGATTGCTCTCCGTTTGTAGTTGATCTTCCTTTGATCCCTAGGATGCCTTGCATACATCATGTTTAGGGAAAATTTGTTTTGAAGTTTCTTTTGAGGAAAAAAATTGTTAAGGCAATCTGAGGTAAGCTATGGCTAAGGGAGGAATTGGTACTTAAGTAGTCCCAGTGACTCACCTCTCTTTCCTGGGAGTGAACTTGGAAACAGTTTGACTTGTTGACCTTGATTGAAACTTCACCAACTCTAAAACCTATTTGTGAAAATATTTTATCACTCATTTGAAATAAATTTTTTGTGAAAATAATTTCTTTTTAATTTCAAAATGAGTGATCATTTACATGCATCAAGTGTATAAGGACGTAATAGGGAACAAGAAGATGCCTATGGGTGGAGAGAGGAGAATATAACTCTGAGAGAAGATAAAGATAGAAAATGGGATGAGATAAAAGAAATGTTTGGAAAAATGGTTTTCAACCAAAATAAGAACAAAAGGTTTGAAGAAGAAAGACATATTCATAGAAGAAAGATTTATAACTCCCATTATTAAAGAATGGAAGAGGTGTGTTTTGAGCCTAGAAGTTTATATTATTCTATAGAGCCTAGAGTATACATTCCCTACTTTGATGGAAACAAAAATGTTGAAGAATATAAAGCTTGATCAAACTTTTAAGAAATACAAAGTGGATAAACATAGTGGATTTTTCATGGCTACCCTATTTTTCAAGAATATGCTAGGTCTCGGTGACAACATAGGCAACTTGATGATAGAATTGGTACAAAATCAAAAGTAGAGTATTAGAGTGATTTAAAGGCATTTATAAGAAGAAAATTTGTTCCGCCACCACATGATAGAAAAAGGAAGCTTAGAGAAGAAATGAAAGAGCTTGTTAAAATAAGAAGAAAATTTGTAGATGGAGAAAAAGAATATGTTAGAAGAGAAAAAGAGTTTAAAGAAAAATTGCAAGCTCTTGTTAGAAAGAAAGAAAAGAAAGAAAAAAGAGAAAGAGGGGAGAAAGAAAGGAAAGATAAAGAGAAGAAAAAAGAGAAAAAGTAATGATAGAAAAGGAAAGTACAAAAAAGTCTTTTTTCTGGAGATGAACTAGATATTGATAACATTTTCCCTTCTATTACAAAACCTTGTGAGGATGTGCTTAAAGAAAAATATGTTTCTGGAGCTGAACCAGATATAGAAATAAACTCTTTCTGCACAGAAAAGGCATATGCAGGTTTGATTGAAAAGGAAGAAGAGGAAACCAACAAAGAAGAAGAGTCTTTTATGACACTCCATGCAAGCTAGCCGAGAAAGAACCCTTAAAAGGGGATTGCAATACTTTGAACTCTTCTTTTCAATTATATAATGCTTATTCTTCTTCACAAAAATCTCAAAACAACACTTTGTGATGTTGTTGCCTAGCCTAGGCAATAAACAACACAAAGTGAACAAAAATATTTTTGAAATAGCCCTTATGTTTTACATTCAAAAAATTTATAAAAAGCCTTATTTCTATTCTATTTTATTTTGTTTTAATTTTATTTTAATAAATAAAATTATCTCATATTTGTTTGATTTGTATTATAGAATGACATTTGATCCGGGAGGAAAATAACAAATAAATAGAGGTTGTTGTCATTGAACATCATTCATATATGAGGACAAATCCTTCTCAAGAGGGAGGGAATGATGAAAACTCATCCAGCCTCGAAACATTTGGCTAAAGAGGGAGAGTCACTTGTCCTTATATGAGTGGAGAGTTTTTAGGGTTAAAGATTGTACCTTGGCTTCCCATAACACTATCAATACAAGTGCTAGCCCCCTGGTAAATGAGATTTGAATTGATAATGAAATGCTGCCCAAGTTGCTAACTCATTTGTCTTCAAATTCTCACTCTCAAGTTTGCACTTCTATTAGTGTTTTGCTTGAATCTTCTTAGAAGTTGGTCACACCTCTTCATTTCATCTTCTCCACACTTCCATTCAGCCATTGATGTCATTTTCAATAATGTCCAGCTCAAGGTGATTCCTAAGAATGTCAATAATCATTCTCTATATGGCTAGTGGAATCACATCATGTGGTATCATGAGTCTTAGGTTCCTTCTTGTTTAATTGTTGAGTTGTGTGCACTTTAATTTCAAGAACTCTTTAATTTCTTGCAATTTAAGTTTCTGTTTTCGAATTTTGCTTGAGTTTTCTTGCTGTTTTTCTTTTACACCAAGTGTTTGTGAAAAGGTTTATGGCACTCATTCTTCTTATGAGTATGGTTGCTCTTTTGGAATGGCATTATCCTTCCTAGAGTTTACCTTAAGCTTCCTTTCACTTGTTGTTAAAATTTGTGATGTGTCTTTTAATTTTGTAATCATGTCAAGTTTTGTCTTAGTCATGTTATTCCATATATGTCATTACTTCTAGTAGTACTTTTATTGCTTTGATTGTTTCTTGCTTTGGTGTCATATAATTATTTTCTGAATTGATATTGATCCTTTGTGCATTTTTCTTTTTAGAATTGAGTTCATACTTGTATTCTAGACCTATACAAGTTCCAATATATCATTTTCCATTATGTCTTTGCTAGTTCATAATTCTGTTTTTCATTCCTATTAGGATTCCTCTGTTTCTGAAAAAAAGTGCTTACTGTTTTTCCTTATTGCAATTGATTTACGTACTGGAAAATTCTGAAATTCTGGATTTGAGATATTCAAAGTGTTAGAAAAGAATAGAAAAAAGAATCATTCAAAAATTCGAAGTACACAAAAAATGATAAATAAAATAAAAAAAGTGGACAATTCTGCCGAAAAGAATACGGTAATCTGGCAGCGATTTTAAAAAATTTATCTCAATTAATTGGCTTACTGTTTTTAATTGATTCCAGTGCCATTATTGAGTTAACATCTTGAAGTTTCTATGGTTTAAATTTCATAATCCAGTTCGCTCTACATCATTCCAGTTAAATCAGTGAATATCAAGCACAGTTTGCATTAAAAAAAATTTCCAGTAGCTAAATTTTTGTTTTCTTCATCTACTCTAGTGCTTTTCCTTAAGTATTCTTTTGTGTGCCTACTTTCTCATTGAGTTCTTTATTTTCTTGATTGTCTTTCATTCCTTACTCTTTGAGTTTGTCTTACATATAGTTTTCCTTTTGCAATTACCTTTCTTTGCTTATACCTTTTCTTGTTTGTCTTTATTGTTTCATTGGTTTTGTGGTGGTTGCCTTTGAGATTGGTGTGCTTGCTTTGACATCTTTCATTTGAGGATTCCAAGACCTCAAGATCAGATTGGTGCAAGGACATTATTTCTTTGAGAGTGACCTCTTTTTCTGCCTCAATTCACTTCGTCATTTTGCTTAAAACACTCACTATTTTTGCTAATTTTGTTTCTTGACTTGTTTGCTGTTTTGTGTGTTTGCTGTTTTTTAATTTCAAATAGCTAGATTTTCAAGTGATGCATCCTACAAGCAGAATTCTCCTTCCAAAGCTTCAATCCTTGGTGAATTACATGAAGCACAAAGAACTATTAGACGCTTGGAAGAGAAAATGCAAAAGATGGAGGTCCAACAAGCTAGACCATCTCCTTCTATCCATGATGGGCATCATTCTCATAGACCATCTTCAAGAGCCTCTTCAAATGATTTTGGCCGTGAAGAAGAGCATAGGAGAAGGAGGAATCCACCACAATTTCATGGACAAAGACCTCATCATCAAGGAGAAAGACATCACTACGGCAATGGTTACTACCAAGATGCAAAGGTTAGGCTACCTTCGGTCAAGCTTCCTTGTTTTAATGGCTCTAGTGATCCTAATGTATATTTAGATTGGGTTTGGCTTCACTTGAGGAAGGATCGTTTTCCTACTCAAAGGAAGTCCAAACTAATGCCTCGAGGGGATGGACCTTTCCAAGTCCTCAAGAGGATTAATGACAATGCTTATGAGTTAGATATGCCTGATACATTCTTAGGTAGTCATACTTTTAATGTCAGCGATCTAACTCCTTTTTCTGTAGGTCTCCAGAATTCGTGGTCGAATTCTCTCCAACTCGGGGAGTATGATGGAGATCAAGCTCAAGAGAACATGGAGGCCAATCAACAAGATCAAGACGAGGTGGAGGCACAAATAGAAGACGCCCATGGAGGTCAAAGTCCACCTCAAAGGATTACAAGAAGCATGTTCAAAGCTTCGGGAGCTAGAGGACATTTATTTTCTCTTTTTGTAATTTCTTTAGTTGAAGGTACTTAGAGGGAAACATTAGAAACCTCTTTTGTTTTAGCATCTTGTAGGCTTTAGTTAGGAGCTTTGGGGGGTGTATTAGTAGATAGGTGTAGAAGTAGAATAGGAGGTGCCAAAGTGAAGGAAAGGGTCACACCTTCCTCATGCATAGAATAGGCGCCGGTTCTAGAATGATTTGGGAGGGAATTTTGAATTGTTTTAGCTTGCATTTTCAGCACCTTAGGCTATAAATAGAGGTGCTCTCTTTGTAAAATTCAGATTTGAATTTATCTAAAGAAACTATACTCAAAATTGGAGTGAGCATTGGAGAGCTTTTGAGCCTTCTTCTCTACTCTTATCTTGAAGGATCATGGTTTCCTCAAGTGGCGGCTTGCACACTCATCTAGGAGCATCCATACTTCTAGTGGCGTGATCATCCAACCATTCTTCCATCTTCATGAGCATTCTCTTCTCCTTCCTTTCTTCTCTTGTTAATTTCCTTGTCTTAGCTTGTTTCCTAGTTGTTTTGGTTCGGAAATTTCAGCTTGTTTTGTGTAGCTATGGTTCATTTGTGTTCTTGGCTGTTTTTCATCTTTTCTTCTTCAATTCCAGCAATTTGATTCGGTTCCTTACTGTTTTGTATTGTTAATTAGTGTTTTTGCCTTTCATCCATCTCTTTTGGTTCAATTTGACAATATGTGGAACATCCAAATGAGTTTGGGATTTGGTACTAGTTTTTGGTGAGTTCTTGTCTTAGAACAATGATCCAACTCTAAGAAAAGTGCCTCAATAATGTCCAGCTCAAGGTGATTCCTAAGAATGTCAAGAATCATTCTCTATATGGCTAGTGGAATCACATCAATTCTTCCACAACATACAAAACTACAACAAAGAAGAAGCCAAAACAAACTAGTTTTGCATCAGTTATCAAGTAACCTTCAAGCCCAACATATGTGAGATATGGTTGCCCAAATCACAGGAAGTATTGTTGATTAGTAAAAGAATCAATGATGTTTATCTTCTTGATATCTCACATTCTGCATCTATTGGTTGCATTCTCACCAAACATGAGGAATCATTGTTATGGCATAAAAGGATAACACATATTCACATGCATCATCTAAATAAGCTGATCTCTAAAGATCTTGTGGTGTGTTTACCCAAACTCAAGTTTGCAAAAGACCATATATGTGAAGCATGTCAAAAGGGGAAGCAAATCAAACATTCTTTCAAACTGAAAAATGTTGTTTCTACTTCAAAACCCCTTGATCTGCTACACATGGATTTATTTGGTCCTTCAATAACTATAAGTCTTGGTGGAAACTACTATGCTTTTGTTATTGTTGATGATTTCTCTAGGTTCACATGGACATTGTTCTTGGAATCCAAGAGTGATGCAAATGTGATTAAAAAAACTTGCCAAGAGATTACAAAATGTGAAAAATAGTAACATTTCCCATTTGAAGTGATCATGGAGGTGAATTTCAAAATGAAAAATTCAGTGCTTTTTGTGAAAAAATTGGAATCTTTCATAACTTCTCTACTCCTAGAACTCCTCAACAAAATGGGGTTGTGGAAAGGAAGAATAGGTTTCTTCAGGAACTTGCTAGAACCATTTTAAGTGAGTCCTCTTTGCCAAAATATTTTTGGGCTGATGTTGTTAGCACAACTTGTTATGTGATGAATAAGATCCTAATTAGACCAATTTTGAAGAAAACTCCTTATGAATTGTTTAATGGGAGAAAACCCAACAATTGGTCATTTAAAAATGTTTTGCTGCAAGTGTGACATTTTAAACAATGGAAAAGAAAACCTTGGCAAGTTGGATGAAAAAGCGGATGATGGTATCTTTCTTGGTTATTCATTAACTAGCCATGCATATAGAGTGTATAACAAGAAGCTTATGACTGTAGAAGAGTCTATTCATATTGTATTTAATGAGACTAACCATGCAGAACATGAATCTATGAAGAATTATACAAAAGAAGATGATCAAAACATCACTCTGTAGAAACTAAAATCGTGCCCAAAAAACAACCAATTGATTATGCGAAACAACCGGTTGAAATTCTGCGACAGAGTGATCTTCCCAAATAATGGAGGATTCATATAGATCTTTCTATGGAGTATATTATTGGGCAGATTAATAAGGGGGTTTCTACTAGAACCCCTGTCTCTAATTACTGCATACATATGGATTTTGTGTCTCACATTGAACCTAAATTTGTATGTGAACCACTCAAGGATGAGAGCTGGATTGCTGTTATGCAAGAAGAGCTGAATCAATTCACCATAAATGAACTATGGACTCTGATTCCTCAATCCAATAGTATGAATGTAATTGGAACCAAGTGGGTATTCAGAGACAAACTAGATGAAGCTGGAGTGATTACAAGAAACAAAGCTAGGTTGATTGCCAAAGATTAAAATTAAGAGGAAGGTATAGACTATGATGAAACCTTTGCACCTGTGGCCAGATTGGAAGCTGTGAGATTACTATTTTCCTTGAGTGGTTTCAAACTGTTCCAAATGGATGTGAAAAGTGCCTTTTTAAATGGGTTCATCAATGAGGAGGTTTATGTCTCACAACCACCCAGTTTTGAGGATCATCAACATCCCAACCATGTTTACAAGCTGAAGAAGGCTTTGTATGGCTCAAACAAGCTCAAATATAGTGGTATGAGAAACTTAGCAATTTCCTCTTGTCTCGTAGATATGAGAGAGGCAAAATTGATAAGACTCTTTTCATTAAAAAGGCCAAATCTGCTATCATTTTAGTTCAAATTTATGTTGATGATATCATATTTGGTGCTACTAATGATAGTTTATGTGAAGAATTTGTGGCAGCAATGCAGGGGGAGTTTGAAATGTTTAAGATGGGAGAATTATCCTTCTTCTTAGGGCTGCAGGTTAAGAAATCAAAGGATGACATATTCCTTAGCCAAACCAAATATTGCAAAGATATTTTCAAGAAATTTGAAATACAAAACTACAAAGAAGCATCCACACCAATGTCCACAAGCTATTATATGGATGTTGACTTGGCTGGAACAACAGTAGATCAAACAAAATTCAGAGGATTGATTGGTTCTTTGCTTTATCTTACTACTAGTAGGCCAGACATCATGTTTGCAATTTGTCTTTGTGCTAAATTTTAATCCAATCCAAAAGAATCTCTCTTTAAAGCTGCAAAAACGAATTCTGAAGTATCTCAAGAGCACAACCACTGTTGGTTTATGGTATCCCTCTCACTCTTTTATTCATTTGGTTGGCTATTCTGATTCTGAATTTGCAAGGGTTAAGCTAGATAGAAAAAGCACAAGTGGGACTTGTTATCTTCTTGGTTCAACTCTCATATCTTGGCATAGCAAGAAGCAAGCTTGTGTGGCACTTTCCACTGCAGAAGCTGAATATATAGTTGCTGGTAGTTGTTGTTCTCAAATTCATTGGATAAAACAACAACTAAAGGACTTTGGATTGAAGGTTAACAAGGTGCCTTTGCTTTATGATAACACAAGTGTTATTAATCTCACAAAAAATCAGATTCAGCATTCAAGGACAAAGCACATTGAGATTCACCATCATTTTATAAGAGATCATGTGAGCAATGAGGATTATTAAGTTCAATTTATTGAAACTGGAAGCAACTTGCAGATATCTTCACCAAGCCACTGCCCAAGGATTTTCTTCATAAGAAATGAGTTGGGTTTCTTGATTCTCATGCTCTTACTTAATTTTGTTCTTAGCTACTTCTTCTACTCTATTTGCGAAAACAAATAGGGGGAGAATTATTTGGTTTGTATGCTGCTACATGTCTATTTTAATCTGGTTTAAACTATTTTAGTATGCTGTTGTAAAAACTATGATTATGCACCGCATCCACACTGGTTTTTCACACTGATTTTGGTGGTTTTCTTTATGAAAATCACATGGTTAAAACTGGTTAAGTGGTGCAAGTGAAATCTGGATATGATTGCTCTCTGATACATGCACATTTATTGTTTTTTGGCAGGTGCTTTCAAATTCAAACAGAACAACACAAGCAAACCAAGGATTTGTCTTCATCAAATAGGGGGAGATTGTTGAAGATAGACTTTGATGTCTCCAAATCTATAAAGATTGGTTGAAGGCTTTGTTGCTGCTTGTGTGTGTGTGTTCTGGATAGTTTGAATTTGTAATCCACTCTTAGTTAGGATCCAAAGTTGGTTTAAATCAACTCCTTTTGAAAAAGAGTGTTTTCTAAAGAAGTGGAAAAATAACCTGTTGTTTTTTTATCGTTGCAATCGGTTGCTTTACACTTAGTGTTTTTGAAACAGTTTTTGACAAAGCTTGAAATTGGTTGACCTTGTTGTCAAACCAATTCAATCGGTTATTTCGACATTTCAACTGATTTTTTTTTTAAATCCTTAACAAAAATTGTTAAGTTTGGTAAATCTGTTTTAATTGATTAAAAACTTATTTGGCTCTTGCATTAAATGTTTTTAATAGCCTTTTGGAGTTTAAATAATCTGTTTTACGCAACTGGTTGTTATGATATCAGATTAAATCTTTCAAATCAGTTTTCTCCAAGATTTCCTTCAAGCTTTCGATTTTTCAAATAGTGGAATAAGATTGCTTTGTAACTTTTGAATTCAATCTGTATCAGGTGTGATCATTCATTTTCTCTCTTGAATACTGTAATTTTGTGTAAACGTGTCCTGTGCAGATCCAGAGGGTGTTCTGTGATTTGTGGTGTGTTGTTTTCCAAAGGAGGTGTGTGTTCTTGAAGGGTTCAAGATCACTTCTTTAGTGTGTGGTCTGTAGTCAAGGTTATTTGATTACTTAGTGGAATACCCAGTGGTTTATGGGGATTGGATGTAGCTCTTGGATAAGAGTGAACTAGTATAAATTTGTTGTGTGATTATTTCTATCTTTAATCTCATTTAAATTTGTTTTGGTTTGTTTTTATTAACTGCTGATAAAAACAACCGGTTGAATCGCATAAACAACTGGTTGATTTTCTAGAAACATAATAAAACAGATTTGTTTCTTGGCTAACTGAGTATCTTTCTCTTTGATTCCTCATTGGCTTCTTTTATACCTTCAATATTTGTAAAAATCTTTTATAAACAATTTACCCCCTCTTGTTTAAGGCCTACAATTCTAACAGTATTGTCTTTGGAGACAAGGAGAACCTGATCGTGCATAGGAGCCCGCCCTATGCTTCACGGGGCCTGATCTTGAGGACGTGGTTTCCCAAGAGAATGATCCAGTGGTAATATCAATTGTCACTGTGGGGCGAAAGGTGCACAGAGTTTTGATCAACCAGCGGAGCTCGGCTAACGTGATGTTTTGGGAAACCTTCGTCCATTTGTAGTTATCCCCTTACCAGTTGAGGCTACGATGGGTGTTTGGTCGGCTTCGCGAGAGATCAAGTAGAAGTACGAGGGTACATCTAGTTGAGGACGAGTTTTTCTGATGGCACCTCAACTAGGACAATTACTGTAAGGTACATTGTGGTTAACGCATCTTCAGCTTATAACTTGCTTTTAGGGCGACCTTCCCTAAAGAAGTTAGGTGTGGTGGCCTCAACAACCCATATGAAGATGAAGTTGACCTCTTCTAAGGGAGGAGTTATTACCATAAAGTCCGACCAGAAGACGGTGCGGAAGTGCTACGAGAGTAGCCTGAAGAATAGGAGAACTTACACAATCACTGTTTAGGCAGGGGAGCCAGAATGGATTGTGGAGGGAAAAGTCGTCAAAGAGAGGCGACCTGGACTTGTTGGAGAGGTTCACAAAAGGAAGATAAAGGGGAGAAATTATGCCCACATAAACTCATAGACCTTAAAGAGAAGGGTGGAAGTTGAGGCAAAAGACCAAGACGAGACCTCGGCAGTTCAAGGTTGCCGACTTGGTAATGCGAAAGGCCCATCCTTACTAGTTAGAAAACAAGTTATCTCCAAAGTGGACTGGCCCATTCCGTGTAGTCGAAGTGCTCGAGAGTGGAGCATACAAGTTAGAAGCCCTGGAGGGGGGAGCCATTCGTCGAACGTGGAACGCGACAAACCTCAAGTTTTATTTCAGTTAAGACGTTTTTGTTTTAATTCTTTTTCTTTATGAACAATGTGATGATTAAGGTGATGCTCTTTTCCCCTGAAAGGGGTTTTTAACGAGGTCATCTAATGATAAGTTTGTTCTTGAAAGATGATGCATTAGTTTTGTTTATTTGTTTAGAGTTAGCACATGATAAGACGACTTGTCTTCGTAAGATGATCAGAGTAGGCGCCTTTTGTGTAAATTGATTATATATTGACAGATAAAACGACCTGTCTTGGTAAGATGATCCGAGTAGGTGCCCTGTGTATAAATTGATTATCTACTGTCAGATAAGACGACCTGTCTCGATAAGATGATCCGAGTAGGCACCATGTGTGTAAGTTGATTATCTATTGACAGATAAGACGACCTGTCTCGGTAAGACTATCTGAGTAGGCACCCTGTGTGTAAGTTGATTATCTATTTTCAGGTAAGACGACCTGTCTCGGTAAGATTATCTGAGTAAGCGCCCTGTGTGTAAATTGATTATCTATTGTCAGGTAAGACGACCTAGCTCGGTGTTAGTATGACCACTCGAGTATAGGCACCTTGTGGGTAAAATTGTTGTAGATAAGGGTACTTGGCATGGTAAGACGACCTAGCTCGGTGTCAGTACGACTACCTGAGTACGGGCGGTCTGTAGTTTAATTTGTTATGGTTAAGTTGTTTGATTTGAGGCAAGGTAAGACGACCTAACTCGGTGTAAGAACGAGTTATAGGCGCTTTGCAAACAGATGTCATGGTTAAGTTGTTTTGGTGCATGGTAAGTCGGGCTATCTCGGTGAGTGAATGATCAGATGATCAGCTGAGTAGGCCTCTGCGAAACAAAGCTTGGTGAGATCAAGATATATGGCCCTGGGCCAAGTTTGCGAGATACACCTATGCAAGTCGAGAGTGAGCATAGGCTTGTTGTAGCTATGGGTGAATAGTTCATCAAAAGGTTAGTTCTTTGTTAGTTGAGGACTCCACGATTTTTCATGCTTAGAGTTTGCCTAAGTTGCATTCTTGTTATCTTTATTACTTTATGCTTAAGAGGTAGAGATGGGCTAGTGTAAGTAATAGCGCGTCCGCATGTGTGTGATAGTAGTTGTTATACTTGAGCTAGTTTTTTATATGATAAGTTAAGTAGCGAGCACCCGTGAATAAAGTTGTACAAGATTCTCTTCTATTGTTAGCACCGTGAGTAAAGATCTGTAGGTAGAATATTTTTCTTTTATATATGAATTCAATTGAGATTATATTCTCATAAGCCTCTTCGCCTAGTCAAGCTCGGCTCGATCTTAGGGAGCTTGTGTACTAGATAGGAATGCTCGGGACCTCTGTCCAGGTATTTGGGGGAGGTCAGCTCGGTGGTTGGGCCCAAGATGTGGGTCGTGAGCTCGGCCTAAATATTGGTCAGCACAGAAAAGGTAGTTAAGATAAAGAGATATTTTATCTGTTATCATATTATTCTAAAGATGAAAGATATAATTGTTATTGTTTAAATTTATTATCATATTATTCTGAAAATGAAAGATATAATTATTATTGTTTAAATTTTTTATCATATTATTCTGAAGATAAAGAGATATTTTATCTCTTGTGATAATATACAAGTTAGTTGTATATTAATTAATACATGTTAGTTAAATATTAATTAACATTTGTTGAGAATAAAAGAGGAGCACCCGAGAATAATGGTGCACATGTTAAACAAAATGTTTTCCTGTTGTTAGCACTCGAAGATAAGTGGTCCTGTTAGCAGGTGGTTTTTTTGTTACATATGCTTTCGGTTGAGATTAGATTTTTGTGAGTGAAAGTTGTTACAAGAGTAGTTATAAAAGGGGCATGAGACCCCAGGTAAAGGTACGTTGTTTCTGAATACTACACTGAAACTGAAAATTTACCTTATTTTCGTAAGTTTTCACTGACTTGATCCTCAGAATGTGATCAACAAGTAGAGTCCCCTCTGTCCCAACAGAGCCACATTCCATTGCAACGAGGAACACGCATAACATAGTCTAAAGGAGACATGTTAAAAGTAGAGCTTTTCACTCAAGTCAACCTACGAGAAAGTCAACCGACGAGAACAATACTCAAATTAAATCTAATCTACGTTATTCATGAATTTGACATTGTGATCCTATGTATAAACTAATTATCACATTATTAAATGTATTCATAAGTTTACCGGTAAAAAAATGTATTTTGTGCTGGACAAAGCGCTCAGGGCTCAGTACTCGGTGGTCAGATCTTGGAGCATGACACAGGGTAAAGGGTATTTTGGACCCTAGGGGTACGCATAATACATATGGTGCCTAGGTTAAGTAAATGTTTCTTTAGCTTAAGTTCATGTGTTTTTAGGACACAGAGGGGCTAAGTTGCATGCATGATAAAAGATAATGTTGCACCATGAGTAGGGTGTCCACGAAGATAACGTTGCACCATGAGTAGGGTGCCCCGGTAAGCAGAATATCCCCTGATGTTGGCACATAAATTGGTGCCCTGCTGACATGTGATTGTTCTGTTATTATTTTATGCACTACTTATAGATAAGATTCCTTTCTGTTGCTGCACCTAGAGAGGGCGCCCCTAAACAAAATGTTCTCCTGTTGATATTAGATTCTCGTGAGAGAAAGATGTTACAAAAAATAAGCTATAAAAGGGGCTTGAGACCCAGGTAAAAGGACGTTGTTTCTAAGACTGAAACTGAATACTTCTTGATTTTTAGTAAGTCCTTTACTGACTTGATCGCCGAGTGAGGACCCCTCTGTTACGTTCCAGAGCAACAAGAGATATAACAGATTCTCGAAAAGACAGACGAAGCTAGAGCTTATCACCAAAGTCAACAGGTGAGCAAGTCAACCGGCAAGAACATATTCATAAAATAATTTGTAGCTTTAATGTTTTATGGGTGGCACAAAGAGTAAAATTTATTGGTTCTTTTTTCTTTTTGGTATAAAAAATTAAGAGTTCTTTATTGTTTGAATTGATAAAATAAATTCTCTTAACTTATTTTGTCGGGTAGAAGAAAAAGTAAATTGTAAAACATTGTTTATACTAATCGAAAAATATTTATTGAAAATATTTATTATGTTATACATATTATAAGTACTAGCGGAAACACAGGCGTTTTAGCGCCTGTGCATCTGCATTTTTATTATTATTACTATATTGTATATTATTATGTGTATTCATATCTTTTAAATATCAAATATCACTAAGTAAAAATAAGATAGAAACATTTTCTCTCATCATTTATGAGTTTCAACCAACTATTTTAATAATTAAGTTGTAGTAAAAAAATTGATCCTGCCGACAACTCGAGCGTGGAGGAATCGCTTCGTAGCACTCTCTGTCCCGTCTACGCGACTGGTGTTCTCTGCAAAATCACCCTCAGAACCTTCTCTAGGATCTCCAAACGCAACCTGCAAAACACACAGACGGCGCCTCTAGCGGCCGTTTGCACTCCGACGATCAAGTCAGGTCACAAAACCACCAAATGAGAAAACTAGTAGTGTGTGTGAAAAACTCTCTCTCTTTTTCTCTATCTCCCTCTCTCAATCTCCCCTGATTCTCTTTTATGCCTCCCTCTGTATCTAGGCCTAACAGAATTCTGTTATGCCCCTCTGGCATGTGTCAGAACCCTGTTATGCTTTTCTGAGACAACGTACCTCCAGAATCAGTAGAGTGTGAGTGTCTGTGCATGTCTGCGCGTCTCTGCGCTTGTCTGTACCTTTAGCGGTACGGAGTGCACCTTTATCTGGACCGCGCCCTTCTCAGATGATGACACGTGGAGGCATGCAACTCGCATCTAACCATACACGTGTCACTACTTGAAGGGCTCTAGCGCTTCTCTTTGTGCGCCTAAGTTATTCCCTTGCGGAGTAACTTAGCATATTTCTTCCCTCTGGGTAACTCGCATTCTCTCAGGAGAACGCCAGGTGTGGCTGGTCTAAGCACACTCACCAAGCGTTGCTCTCTGCGTAAACGACTTACCCTTCACGGTGTCACGCACGTAATGGGTTGAGGGAATCACCAATCACTGACCGGTTTACCAGCTCCCTCAGGCCACTCTCGTGCACGACTCCCTGAGATGTGCTCATGCGAGGTTCATGCGTAACGCTCTCGCTGGGAACCTCAGTCCCAGTTTAACTGCGTGTAACACGAGACCCCGATGACGTTGCACCCGATGACTGATCAGTGCTCTATTGCTTCTCGCGTTCTGCCCTCAGGCGTTCATCTGGGAACTGGTCTGTTGGTGGCCACTTGGTTACTGACCACCGATCACCGTTCTGGGTGATCTGTCCCCTGACTTCTCTGCCGCCTGATCTGTCGGTGGTCACTTGGTTACTGACAACCGATTACGTTCGCCCCGATCTATCTGTCACCTGGTCCATGTGTCACCCTGCGAGTGGTCCACGTGGTTCTCTGCTGCTGACGTCATCGACTACCGATGACCGATCGGATCACAAGCCCCCAGTCTCTAGCTGTGAACTCGTTCTCGGCGAAGAGACTAAGTGGTCGTGCCCTCAGTCCACGTGGCAAGTGGGACCGCATCACATGCCGCCTCACGTGCTGTTTCTTTAACGTTAGGACTTCCTTCCTTAATCTCGCGACACGTGGCCACATCGACTGCCAGCGTGGAGCGTCGCCAGTGCTTCCTTTTTTCAAATAGGCGCGCGCCTTCACTGTTTCTTCATCTTCTTCAATCAACTCTTAGACTTTCTGCGAACTCTCTCTCTGCGCTTCCATCCTTCTTCCAGTTTTCTACCTTCAAGGCTCTTGCGATCATTCAAAGGTATGGTAGTCGGAAGTGATGACGTGGCACCAAGCTACAGTGTAGGCGTGTTGACGAGCGCCAGGTTGGCAGAAGAGAAGGAAGTCGGGAGGCTCGTGAAGTCGCCAGTTATTAAGTTGGCGTGTTCCGATCTCCAGCATACCAGGCGATCGCCCAGTTGAGGGTAAACTCAGGCGACCAAGCGATTGGAGATCGCCGGAGCAAGCACATCGCCAGAGATGAAGGTGGTGCAGATTATGAAGGCGGCCGGCGAGACCACAGGGAAGGTGTACGAGAGCACCCTAACTCGCCAATTCCAGTAGAGATCGCGCTCCCAAGTTAGCTATGCACTGGGCAGTACCATGCATAAATAACTTAGCCAAAAAGGGAGTCAGAAGCAGCGCCCAAGTCAAGGAGGCTCCAGATGATGGCACGTGTACGACTGGATGCGAGCCACGTGTCCCAGGTCTGTAACTGGCAGGAGAGAGAAAGTGACCAGGTATATAAGAGTTCTCAACGAACTTTCTGAGGTACGCACGTTCAGATTATACTCTTTACGCTTGCGAGTTCTAGAGCTGACTGTGAGAGAGAACATTGCACGGTTCCTTGAGATTTCTTGAGTGTTCTTGCTCTTAGTATTTGGTGGTTCGGTCACTGACTTGGGCGTTGGAGTGCGATCGGCCGCAGCGGCGCCGCTCTGTTCTTTTGCAGGTTCTTGAGGTGGATCTTGAAGAAGGACGGAGGTTCGAAGCGGTGCACAAGTCGATCCCTTGACGAGGCAGGTTCCAACGTTCTGGTCAACAGGCAGGATCATCAGGCGCCCACCGTGGGGCCGTGTAAAACCTGTTCCCATCCACAGCGTGAGTTCTTGGAGGTTTTCGTGATTTTCTGTGTGGTTGTGTGCTGGTGCAACCGTAGTTTGCTGTTAGCTTGAGATTTGTTCGGTGTTTTCGCATTTTCCACCGTTCGTTTGGATTTTTGTTCGGTGAAGTGAAGTTTTCTGCTGTTTACGTGCGATCTGTTCGGTGGAATTTGAGTTCCTTCGCTCGTTTGGTTATCTGTGGGAGAAGCGGTGGTTTCTGGTGGAGTTGCAGGTTTCTTTGAAGGTTCGTGGTGTTCTTGAGTTTTTGCAGAGTTACGCGCAGTTTTCTCGATTGATCGTTGAATCGATCGCAGCTGAAGTAAGTGTTGTTCGCTGCATTCTGTGATTCGCTAAGTTTCATGAGAAAAATGAGAAGCAATCGTTCAAGTCCGGTTGCGCCCGTCGCTGCTGAAGGCGCCGCCGCCATGACCATAGCGCAGATGGCAGAGCTGATGCGTTCGTTGCAGGCAACTGTGGAAGCCTCGCGCATAGAACAAGCGAGAATGCATGAGGACCTGGTCGCCTCTCGCGCCAGGAATGATGAGCTTAGCAAGGTGACTGAGGAGCTGCGTCAAGCCCTTCAGGAGCAGCAAGGGCGTTCCACTGCTGAAGAGGTTGCGCCGTCGTCGCCACCTCGTGTTTTTCCTATGCCTTTTGTTCAGGCGATTACTGACACGCCCATTCCTACGAGTGTGGTTCCTGTTAAGGCTGTTTTCACCGGCGTGGAGGATCCTGAAGCTCATCTCACCACGTTCCATACACAGATGATGTTGTCGGGGGATCAGACGCCGTGTATTGCAAGATGTTCGTGAGCACGCTCCAGGGAACGGCGCTGGAATGGTTTGTGAGCTTGCCTAACGGTCACATAACCAGTTTTCAACAGTTCTCGAAGATTTTTGTCGAGCAGTACATTGCGAATAAGGCACCGCCCAGGGTGTCTTATGATTTGTTTGATATAAGGCAATATCAGGGAGAGTCCCTCAGGGACTACCTGAATCGCTTTGGGGCGCAGATGGTCAGATCGCCGGCCAAAGATGAAGAAATGCTGGTCTACGCATTCAAGAAGGGCGTGTTGCCGGGACCATTCTGCGAGGCGTTGATCAGGGCACACCCCGCCACGTTTGCTGAGGTTAGGCGACTTGCGGTGGCCCACATCGCCGACGAGGGCGAAGTTGCCGAGAAGAGAGGAAGCGTGGCTCCCGCTAGGCCACACGCCCAGATCAGGATCCAGCCACAGAGGGTGCTGGAGACAGCGGCGGCCAGGAGGGATCAGAGGACTCGCCATCCTTATGATCCAAGGAAGAACAAGGGCAGGGGCCAAGGGCGCCAGCAACCAGCACGCCGGGAATACAATCGCCCGCCTAAGCACATGTTTGTCATGGGATTGGCGGATCTGAGCGCCATTCCCAACATATTCGCTAGGTTGAAAGCGCCAGAAAAGGTGGGCGACAAGGTGCTGGGACCAAAGCCAGACGCCTGGTGTGAGTTTCACCAGGGCTTTGGCCATACAGTGGACTCGTGCTTAGCATTAGGATACCAGCTCGACGATTTGGTAAAGAGCAGGTTCCTAAATGACTATTTGCTGGACAGAAGGACGGGGGACGCGTCGAGCTCCCAACCAGCAGGTGCTGAAGCTCAGCAGCACGAGATGCCCACGCACGGAGAAATCCACACCATTGCTGGGGGTTTCTCAGGAGGTGGATGCACCGCATCACAGAGGAAGAGGTACGCGAGGTCTGTGATGACGGTGGACATGTTTGAAGACCACTCGTCAGAAGTGGATATTACATTCACCAAGCAAGATCTCCGGGATGTTGTGCCTCATGACAACGATCCCATAGTAATTTCGTTGATAACAGCAGGAAGAAAGGTCCACAGGGTGCTGGTGGACCAAGGATGCTCGGCAGATGTGATATTCTGGCTGACTTTCACGCAGTTGGAGCTGCCCCTTGACCAGCTGAGGCCCTATGGAGGGTGTTTGTATGGGTTCGCTGGTGACCAAGTGGAGGTCAGGGGGTACATAGAGTTGAGGACAATGTTTACAGATGTGGCGGGTTCAAGAACGGAGAAAATCAAATACCTCGTTGTAAACGCTCCTTCAGCATACAACATCCTGTTGGGAAGACCCACGCTCAACAGGATAGGTGCCTTACCGTCGACCCGGCACATGAAGGTGAAGTTGTCGTCCATGGAGGGGGTGGTTATCACCATCAAGTCCGATCAGAAGGAAGCGAAGAAGTGCTATGAGAATAGCCTGAAAAACAAGAGATCGGTGAGTTACGTAACAACCACCCCGCCTCCTGGTGTGAAGCCCAGACCGACAGTAACAGAAGAGGTCGCCGGAAGGGACGTGGAGATGGTAGACGCTGAGCTGGGGGAGGGGAACGCTGGTCTGGAGGAGGAAGAGGCAAGGAATCGCCCTGAGGAAGCGAGAGAGCTGGGAATCGCCAGGGCGGTGATCGCCAGAGAAACCAGACCAAAACCCGTCGAGCAGTGGCTCGAGAGAGAAATCGGGGGAAAGATCTTCAAGCTGGGAAGATCCCTGGAGGTTGAGCTCCAGGACCAGATCGCCAAGGTGATTGAGCGGCATCTGGACGCGTTTGCATGGTCCGCTTCGGACATGCCCGGGATCGATCCCGACTTCCTGTGCCATCATCTGGCGATGGACAACTTGGTAAGACCAGTACGACAAAGAAGGAGAAAGTTCAACGAAGAGAGGAGGCAGGCGATCAGGGACGAAACGCGGAAACTCCTCGATGCAGGCCACATCAGGGAAGTCCAGTACCCTAAATGGCTGGCAAATGTCGTGCTGGTAAAGAAGAGTAACGGGAAATGGCGCATGTGCGTCGATTTCACTGACCTGAACAAAGCTTGCCCAAAGGATTCGTATCCTTTACCAAGCATAGACGCCCTGGTAGATAGCGCTGCAGGGTGTAAGTTGCTGAGCTTCCTGGATGCCTTCTCGGGGTATAATCAGATCAAGATGCATCCCATGGATGAAGAGAAGACAGCCTTCATGACGGAGAGATCGTGCTACTGCTACAAGGTGATGCCGTTTGGGCTGAAGAACGCGGGGGCCACGTACCAGAGGCTGATGGATCGAGTACTTGCACCGATGCTGGGAAGGAACGTGCAAGCGTACGTCGATGACATGGTCGTAACCTCGCCGGAAAAGAGCAAGCACGTTGCAGACTTGGAAGAATTGTTCACCACGATCGCCAAGTTCAGATTAAAGCTTAATTTAGAGAAATGCATTTTCGGCGTGGAGGCTGGAAAGTTTTTGGGTTTCCTCTTTACTGAAAGAGGCATAGAGGCCAACCCTGATAAGTGTGCCGCCATCTTGGCGATGAGGAGCCCAGCTACGGTGAAGGAAGTTCAACAGCTAACAGGTCGGATGGCAGCCCTATCTCGCTTCGTGTCAGCTAGCGGAGAAAAGGGCCATCCCTATTTTCAGTGCTTGAGGCGCAATAACAAGTTTGCTTGGACGAAGGAGTGCGAGGAAGCCTTCGTCAAGCTGAAGGAATATCTGGCGAGCCCGCCGATTTTGTGTAAACCGCTGGTGGGAACCCCTCTCAGGTTGTATTTTGCTGTAACTGAGAAGGCGGTGAGTGCGGTGCTCGCCCAGGATCAAGATCAGGCCCAGAAGCCTATTTATTTTATGAGTAAGGTGTTGCAGGGCCCCGAAACGAGATACCAGGCCCTGGAAAAGGCTGCGCTGGCTGTGGTATTTTCGGCGAGGAGGTTGCGCCACTATTTCCATAGCTTCACCATTCTGGTGATGACTGACCTGCCCATCTAGAAGGTCTTGAAGAAGCCTGACGTGGCAGGAAGGATGGTGAAGTGGGCAGTAGAATTGTCAGAGTTTGATATTAAGTATGAGCCCCGAGGCCCGATCAAGGGGCAAATCTTTGCGGATTTCGTGGTCGAGCTCTCGTCTGAGGCGACACGAGTTGAAGGGGACGATTTCCGTTGGGTACTCTCGGTGGATGGATCGTCGAACCAGCAGGGTAGCGGTGCTGGAGTCATTTTGGAAGGACCCAACGGCGTGCTGATCGAACAATCTTTGAGATTTGCTTTCAAAGCCAGTAACAATCAAGCAGAATATGAGGCGTTGATCGCCGGGATTTTGCTGGCCAAAGAGATGGGAGCCAGGGTGTTAATGGCTAAGAGTGACTCGCTGCTAGTCACAGGGCAAGTAACAGGTGAGTTCCAGGCTAAAGACCCACAAATGGCGGCTTACTTGGAGTATGTACAGGAATTGAAGAGTTCCTTTGCCTCCTTTGAAGTGGTGCATGTGCCCAGAGAGCAGAATGCCCGAGCTGACTTGCTAGCTAAGCTCGCCAGTTCAAGCAAGGGGGTAGGCAGAGGACAGTAATTCAAGAAACTCTGAAGACGCCAAGAACATTTGTAGCAGATCACCTGGTCCTTCAGATAAGCAAGTCGACGGAGAAAGCAGCGAGAAGTCATAAGTCCCTGACGCAAGAAACATTGAGATCGCCGAGAATTAGAGCATGTCGAGGAGAGAAGGTGAACATGACGCAGGTCTGCGCTACCCATGAGCCAGACACCTGGATAACACAATACAAGCGGTGCCTGGCAGATGGCCTTCTCCCACTGGAACCGATAGAGGCTAGAAAGGTAAAGAAAAATTCTAGCAAGTACACGTTGATCGATGGCGATCTGTACAGGTTTGGGTTCACTCACCCACTCCTGGAGTGCGTACATGGCGAGAAGTGCACGAGAATCATGGCAGAGCTCCACGAAGGTATATGCGGAAGCCACGTCGGGGGTCGAGCTCTGGCCGCGAGGACTCTCCGTGCAGGGTACTACTGGCCATCGATGAGAGAAGATTGCAAGAAGTATGCCCAGTGTTGCAAACAGTGCCAACAGCACGCCGATTGGCACAAGGCGCCTCCCGAGGAGTTGAAGTCGATCTACAGCCCTTGGTCATTTCATACTTGGGGAATCGACATCCTAGGACCTTTCCCGCTGGCGATCAGGCAGATGAAGTACTTGGTGGTAGCGATTGAGTATTTCACCAAGTGGATCGAAGCAGAGCCAGTGGCCCAGATCACCGCACACAAGATCGAAGGTTTCGTGTGGAAGAATATTGTGTGCCGGTTTGGAGTACCCAAGCGCCTGGTGTCGGACAATGGGACTCAGTTTGCAAGCCACTTGTTGAAGAAGCTGTGCGAAGGGGTGGGAATTCAACAAGTGTTTGCATCCGTCGAGCACCCTCAGACGAATGGCCAGGTGGAGTCGGCTAATCGGGTGTTGCTGAGAGGTTTTAAGAGAAGGCTAGAGAAAGCCAAAGGAAGCTGGGCTGAGGAGGTACCCCGTATAGTCTGGGCGTACCACACCACCGAGCAGTCAGGAACCCATGAGACCCCATTCAGCTTGGTCTATGGGTGTGATGCAATGATCCCAGTAGAGATCCAGGAGAGCTCGCCGAGATTCCAGAACTTTGTAGAGGAAGACTCGAATGAAGAGAGAAGGCTGAACCTGGATCTACTGGATGAGGTCAGGGAAGAGGCGAGATTGAAGGCTGAAGCAGTAAAGAGAAGGATCGAACGAAGATACAACTCGAAGGTGATGCCGAGACAGTTTAGAGAAGGCGACCTGGTGATGAGAAAAGCCCACCAGTACGAGATGGAGAATAAACTGTCGACAGGGCCGTTCAGAATAACCGAGGCGCTCGGGAGCGGCGCCTACCGCTTAGAGACATTGGAAGGAGGGGCGATTCCTCGCACTTGGAACGCCACGCACCTGAAGTTGTATTACAGTTAAGAAGCCTTGTAAGTAAAGACAAACACGAAGTTATATTACAATGTCTCTGTTAAAACAGTTTGAAGGGGGCACTCTTTTTTCCCTAAGGAGGGTTTTTAATGAGGCCACCCAATAAAGAGAAGTTTTCGAAGAACAAGTTGTTTTAGATTGCGTGCCTGTTGTTTTCAGAAAGTTTTGAAGAAAGGCCTTGTCACTTGTATGTGGCTTAAGGCAAGTTAAAGATATATTGCATGCCTTCTAAAAAGTTTTTAAGTCCTCATCGTCTTTCGGCGATCGGAGGCACCAGTTAAAGTTTTAAGTCCTCATCGTCTTTCGACGATTGGAGGCACAAGTTAAAGTTTTAAGTCCTCATCGTCTTTCGGCGATCGGAGGCACCAGTTAAAGTTTTAAGTCCTCATCGTCTTTCGACGATTGGAGGCACAAGTTAAAGTTAAAGTCCTCATCGTCTTTCGGCGATCGGAGGCACCAGCTAAAAGACCTCAACGCCCTCGTGCGTCCTGAGGCGAGTTAAAGACCTCCTCGCCGCCGAGCGAGTGCAGGCGAGAAAGAGCGAAAAGTCCTCAGTGTTTCTGGGGGCGAGGAGATGTAACCCATGGGGCAATGTAGAGGCACCAGTGAAAAGTCCTCAGTGTTTCTGGGGGCGAGAAGATGTAACCCCCGGGGCAATGTAGAGGCAAGTAAACTCGCCTATGAGCGAGTTCAGGCAATTAAAAGACCTTCTCGCCTATGAGCGAGTTTAGGCAAGATAAAATCCTTCTCGTCTCGAACGAGTTCAGGTACGGTGTTAAGGGTGGACGAAGTTTGGAAGGTGGCTAAGGTAGGTTCGAAGAGAACGCCTAGCCACCCGGCCTTTTGTTCTGAAGTTCAGGAATGTAGAGAAGGATCCGAAAGGCGCCTCTACCCCTAGATAAAAGAGCAATGGCCAAGGCATGAAGCCAGAAAGAAGCTGATATCGCCAAGAGTCTTTGGCGACCAGGAAAAGTTCAAGCAGTGGCGAGAAAGTTAAAAGACCCGTTTTGATGAAGCAAATCGGGTGAAGAAGTGTTTTAAACCAGGGGTTGAGTTAAAGTTCGTTGCTTGAAGAGTGATTTCGTGCTAAGGTTAATTGCCTTAAGATTACGAGTTGTTAAAGTGATTATTATTGCTTGAAGTTGAAATGGTTCGAAACAGTTAAGTACAAGATCGGGCCTACAAAATTACTAAGTTATTTCTCTGAAGTGAATTGCGCAAGGGAAATTAAAGCAGTCAAGGAAGTTACAAGAAGAAATACATAAGGCAATTTCATTAAAGTAAATATCAGTTTGGGGTGCGTAAAAAGAAAAAAAAAGAAAGTTCATTACAACTGCATACAAAGAAAAAGCATTAAGGTGGTGGATGAGGGGAGATTGATTAGTCTTCGACGGGAACCACCTTCCCATCCACCACCTCGTTGTTTAAGGACACCATGCTGAGATCCAGATCGGGGAACAAGCATGCAAACTGTTCCCGTGCAGCAGCGAATCCAGCAGCCAGAATTTGGGCAGAACTCATATTAAGATCTTCAATCTGCTTCTGGAGTCCTTCAGTTTGTTCCTTCAGCCCCTTATTCTGCTGCTCCAGCTCTTCAACTTGCTTTTTGAGTTTTTCGTTGATCTCTTGAGCCTGGAGAAGGTCTTCAGCAACCTTCTTGGATTCCGCTTGCACTTGGCCCAATTCAGCAGTGATCTTCCCCTTCTCTTTGTTGGCCTCGACAAGCTCAGCCATGGCGTCATCCCTCGCCTTCTCCACCTTACCAAGGAAGATCTCCCGATCAGCAGACCTCTGCTCCAGTTTTTTCACCTTGGCGGCGTCAGTTTTTATCAAAGCTTCCAAGTCAGCCACCTTTAACGCGATAAGGCACAATCTTGCTCTCTAGTTCAATCTTTTCTTGAGCCAGTTGCTGCACCTTATGGCGGAGGTCGGTGGCCTCCTTGCGCGCCAACCGGAGCTCGGTGCTCAACGCATCTTCTACTCGGGAGTGCTCAATCTCCGCGAGTGTCAGATTGAAGGACAACTTCTCCACCTCAACCCTCATGGTGCTGTTCTCAGTTTTAAGGTTGAAGAGGTCGTCCTGGAGCTTCCTGGTGGAGCTCTCCACAGCTCTGGTTATAATGGCAGGGATGTCTTCTGCTATCGTCTTCAGCTTAGCAGATAAAGGCTCCCACATCCTCGTGACCTCGAGAGGGAGGTTTGCTGCTTGTAGAGGCGTTGGGTGAGCCTGTTGCTGGTTTTCGTCGCCACCTTCTTTAGTTGGCTCTTCAGTAGGCACTTCTGGGCGCGGTGGCGACGTCGGGGATTCAGTAATCAGGATTGGAGAAGTATGGGCAACCTCATACCCGATTGGAGCGATGACTGCGGCTGAGGTATTTGAAGGAGGACCCCCTCCAGCTGATACATACGGTGTGGAGGCGCTTGGGGGGTCCTCCAAGAAATTGGCTTCGGCGGCCTCAACCGCGGGTGGTGCAGTTGCCAATGGAATGGCTTGGACTGGGGAAGCAGGAGCTGGTGGAGATGGCATTGTTGGAGGAGGGGCAGGTGTGGATGGCGGTGTTGATGCTGGAAGAGGGGGTGGTGCAGATGGTGAAGAAGGTGCCACCCTCTTCCTCTTCGTAACAAGGCCATCTTCAGTGGCCTCGTCGTCTTCCTCCTCCTCCTCGTGGACTACCTGGGGAGTTTTCCTCTTGGGTCTTTTGAGGACAAGTTTCTTGCGTTGAGCGGCGGGTTGGGCATCGGAAGGTGCTGGGCCCTTGGGTGGCGATCGGCCCTGTGCGGCGGCGATCTCCACAACAGAGTTTGGCACTGTTTGAGAACCCGTTGCCAACCCGTGGAGTCGGGCGAGCGTCCTTAATTCAGCAAGTTTGCCCTGGCCCAACATGTTATCTGCATAGAGCCAAAATACATGGGTTAGCCAAGAAAGAAGATAAATGCATAAGACAGTATGCGACAAAGCAGACAAATAGTGCAGAAAAATAAAACCAAAGTCTTGCGCGCAACGCACAAGACGCCCAGAAACAGTTAACAGAAGCAGTGTTAGAAGAAGAACTTGAATGTTCTAACCTATTCGAATTTCGAGCTGGTCCTCGAAGAACTCGAAGCATATGAGTGTGGTGGTGAGAAAGGTGATGTTGGCATCCGCCACACTCTTCCAAAAGAAGCAGAGATCTCGATCCAATGCGCCCATGCTATCAGGACTTCTGGGTCTCCTGAAGCAGCTCTTGGACTCTTTGCTCCCCTTGTTCACCCAGTACAAGGGGAACCCGTCGAGTAGGGAAGTGTCTTTGTCGTTGGGGCGCACTTGGACAAACTTTCCTTTCCAATCTTTATAGGACTGCTGGAAGATGGAGAGGATTGATCTCCCAGCAATCCCATTCAAGCTTACCCACAGGCGGTCTCCTGGGTGCTTGGCTTCGAAGAGAAACAAAAATACATCTACGGATGCTGGCAACCCCAGATGGTCGCACATCACTTGGAACGCTCGCACGAACGCCCAGCTGTTGGGATGAAGCTGGGCGGCGGCGATGTTGAGCTCAGTAAGAAGCTCCCTCTCAAAGCGGGTGAAAGGAAACCTAAGTTTCACCTTCTTGAATAGAGTTGTGTAGACAAAGCAGAAGGGCCCATCGTTGCTCGCCTTGTCGTCGGCGCAAACTGGCAAATCGGAGGGGCAAGGCAGCACTGCAATCTTCTCATCGTGCTCCTTGTGGAATGATTGATGAGGTTCATCCCCCTTCGTTAACCGCAGAACTGCTCCAGCAGTGTTCACAGAGGACGTTTCCCTCAACAGGGTCGAGTTGGCCCAGGGATACAGTTTTTTAAAGTCTGGTGGGGGAACGGAGGCTCCTCCGGTGACAGGCGGAGTAGCCTGGGCCAGGTTGGGGCGGGAAGGTGCAGGCCTCTCAGCCTGGGAAGATGAAGCGCCACGTACTCGCGGTGGGTCGTGTGCTTGTGAAGAGGGGTTTCGTGATGAAGGAGGAGGATTCGGGGTGATCTTTGTGCGAGCCATTGTTGCAGCTGCAAAGGAAGAAGAAAAGGAAAAATGGTCAGGGGTCACAGAGGCTGACTCGATCATGGAAGAAAGGCGAAAAACGAACGAACGTAGGTTCGTTGCGACGATTGACGAAGCCCTAAGTTACGTAGAAGGAGAAATGGAAAAAGCCACCCACAATGTATGCACCAGACAGTTACAGGATGATGCGAATCGGTTAAAATGCAGGAAAAACCAGCAGAAGAAGGAAAGGAGGTACCTTTTGATGATCAGGAAGACGATGAAGGATGCTGGTGATTCAGAGTGTTGAAGAACGTCGAGAGCTTTTTTGCAGAAGGAAGTTAGAGCGTTTGCGAATACGAAGAAAAGTGATGGAACAGTGGAGTGAAAAATGGGTTTAAGGGTTTTTCGAAATGGGTTCGGGAAGCGCAAACGGTAACTGAAGGTAACCGTTGATGAAGCCACGTGTCGAGCGATGGGTGAGGGGTTTGGTGGAGCGTCAGAGAAGCAGAAAGTACAACCGCTTGGAATTCTGCGTCAGTGCCACGTAGGTCGGTGTTGACGTGACTCTTTCAGTCTTTTCGCTGGACAAGTCTTCGCTTAAGACTGGGGGGCTTGTGTACCGTCCTGGTAGTCGGAAGTGATGACGTGGCACCAAGCTACAGTGTAGGCGTGTTGCCGAGCACCAGGTTGGCAGAAGAGAAGGAAGTCGGGGGGGGCTCGTGAAGTCGCCAGTTATTAAGTTGGCGTGTTCCGATCTCCAGCATACCAGGCGATCGCCCAGTTGAGGGTAAACTCAGGCGACCAAGCGATTGGAGATCGCCGGAGCAAGCACATCGCCAGAGATGAAGGTGGTGCAGATTATGAAGGCGGCCAGCGAGACCACAGGGAATGTGTACGAGAGCACCCTAACTCGCCAATTCCAGTAGAGATCGCGCTCCCAAGTTAGCTATGCACTGGGCAGTACCATGCATAAATAACTTAGCCAAAAAGGGAGTCAGAAGCAGCACCCAAGTCAAGGAGGCTCCAGATGATGGCACGTGTACGACTGGATGCGAGCCACGTGTCCCAGGTCTGTAACTGGCAGGAGAGAGAAAGTGACCAGGTATATAAGAGTTCTCAACGAACTTTCTGAGGTACGCACGTTCAGATTATACTCTTTACGCTTGCGAGTTCTAGAGCTGACTGTGAGAGAGAACATTGCACGGTTCCTTGAGATTTCTTGAGTGTTCTTGCTCTTAGTATTTGGTGGTTCGGTCACTGACTTGGGCGTTGGAGTGCGATCGGCCGCAGCGGCGCCGCTCTGTTCTTTTGCAGGTTCTTGAGGTGGATCTTGAAGAAGGACGGAGGTTCGAAGCGGTGCACAAGTCGATCCCTTGACGTGGCAGGTTCCAACGTTCTGGTCAACAGGCAGGATCAAAAGGTATGGTTTTTCTTCTTCCTTGGCCCACTTAGGTTACTTTTACCGATTGCATTTATCTTTCTTGTTATCATGCATTCATCTTCTCTGTTTTCCCTCTCTCGACCCGCGCTAGGGTTTTTCGCGTTCTTGCTCTGATTTCTGCTTATCCTTCTTCCTCTTTTCACCTGGGCATTTCTTTCTCCTTCCCCTTCTCTGTTTTCACCGAACCATTCATCATTCCCTCTTCTTCTATTCATTCTGACTTTTCGTTTTTCCTCCATTGCATCTATCTCGCGATGGCTCGCTTGAAACAAACCGCTCGCATTATTGCCTCGTCTTCTGGTGCACAGCCTTCCGCAAGTGCGCCAGCTCCACCACCACCCGTTGCAACCTCCTATCATGACAACGCCAGGGTCTACGACTGGGCCCCCCTGGCGTTGCTTGCAGAAACCTCCACCCTACTGCCCCAGGGCCACCTCACATCCTTGCTGAGCAACAACCCCGATGAGCCTTCCTGCGCCATCGACAGGGAAAACGACTTTAACATCCAAATCCGCATTCCTCCTCGAGGGATGCCCATCTGCGCGGACGATAGGGCCACCAATGAGGTGCCCTTCGTCTTCATCTACTCCGCCATCTTCAAAAGGTTGAAGCTACGCCTGCCATTCACCTTTTTCGAGAAGGAGCTGATGATGGAGTTAAACGTTGCGCCCTGCCAACTCCATCCAAATGCCTGGGCTTTCATCCGGGCATTTGAAATTCTCTGCAACTACTTCGGGCATAACGCCTCCGTGGACGTGTTCCACTATTTCTTCGAGGCGAAGAACCCTGGGGACAGGTCTTGGGTTAGTCTGAACGGGGTTGCTGGACGGGTGCTCTTGGGCCTGTATCAACAATCCTTCAAATATTGGAAGGGCAGGTTCTACATGATATCTGCCACCCCAAAAAGTCCAACGCTGCTCGAGGGGTACCCCCTCTACTGGGTTCCTGCGGTTGAGTTCAAGAAACCCCGGGACCTCGAAGCCATGGCCCCCTACGAGCTCGAGCTATGTGGGCTGTTCCTGGGGGCCAAGTACAACTCTGCTCGCCTCATCAAAGATGAGTTCGATGTGTTGGCCCTGAAAAAGTACATAGGTAGCTCTTCTTCTTCCACCTCTTAGGATACTTGCACATTCTCATGCATGCTCGCATTCATTTTGGCTTACTTGCGTGACCAGGCCATTTAACTCTTCCTTTTCCCATCGATGTAGATTCAATGTCAGGGAAGGACAGGAGGAAAGCTTTGCTGGAGCTTGCCAAACTCCGGGGGGCCCAAGGGACTGGCTCCTCTTCTTCCACCACCGAGCCTCTTGCAGCCCCTCCTCTCTCGGTCGCGCCAACTGATGGCACCGAGCAAGGAAGGAAGAGAAGGAAGCTGGTGAAGGCCTTTGCTTCATCTGCTGCTGCTGCTCCCTCAACAGAAGAGGAGAGTTTTGGCTCTCCTCTTGTACATCGCAAGAGGAAACTGCCAGCGGTTGAGGGGGCCTCATCACTTCAACCTGGGGAGATCGAGGTGGTGGAGGTAGAGGAAGGTTCACCCCCTCCTCCCTCTACTCAACCTGCCCCAGAGCCCACGTGCCTTCCCTCTCCCCGCCAACAGCCATCTCCAGCTCTTCGAACACCATCTCCCCCCCAGCAGGCCAATCTCTTGGTCAATCTGCTCCTCCTGCTGGGGGCGCTTCTGCCCATTCTGGGGGTCTCCCACCACCACTGCCAACCTCCTCTGCTGCTGCTGAATGTGGTGGATCCAGCTCGCGACCAAGCGTCTCTGGGGTTAGCCACGAGAATTTCAGCCGGGTCATCACCTTGGTTCGACATCTCATCAGCAACCGAGAGCTCGTCGAATGGAGCGGAGATGAGGTGGACATGCACCTGGCTAGGCAGATGGTGCTCTCTTTGGAGTTTTCCACCCAGCACCGCAAACAAATAGCCCTGGAGAAGAGGGTAAAGGAGCTTGAGCATGACAAGGAGTCGCTGCAAAGTGACTTCGAAGCTGCCCAAGGGTCTGTAGATCTGATGCGGGGCATGGTGGAAAAAGCTAGGAGGGAGTACCTAGCGCAGGTCCAAGAGACCATCAAGACTGAGATCTTGATGGGGCAAACCGTCAACTCTCTGGACTGCGAGGTGGTGCAGCTGCGGGCCGAGACCTCCTCCCTACGCCAACTGAACTCTCAATTAGTGGGGGAGCTCGAGTCCACCAAGGAAGCGGCCGCTGCTGGGGAGAAGAAGCTTGAGGAGGTGGTGGGCAAACTGTCTGAAGCCAAGGGCCAATTTGAAGAAGCTGCCTCTTCCCTTGCTGCCCTTACCACCGAGAAAAATGCTGCGGAGGCCTCAAAGCAAAAACTGGAGGCTGAGAAAGCCGATCTTATGAACGTGGGTGCTGACGCCCTTACTGACGGATTCGAGTTGGCACTCGAGCAGATCCGATGCGTTCTCCCAAACTTGGACCTCTCGCAATTCAGCATTTATCACGAAGTGGTAGATGGAAAGCTCACCCCTCCTCCTTGAGTTTATCTCTTTTTTGTAAATTTATACTTATGCACAACTTTTTGTACTTGGAATTTGTATAAGACTCGGTGTGAATACATACTCATTTCAGCTATAAGCTTCTTCTCTTGTATTTTCTTGAGCTTCACCTTTCTTTATGCACACGACTAACTGTTAGCTAGCTTAGGTTTAGCGCGATCTTGTACTCTTCGATCTTGGCCTCTACTTTGATCGCGACTAACGACTTCCTTAGCTTTGTCTTTAACAGCCCTTGTGCGCTGCTTTGTACCACTAACCAATCACTGACGACTCATCAGTGATCGTTCTTCGGTTTTCACTTAGCTTCTCTGTCGCTCTAGCGCTAAGTGCATAGAGGACTTTGACATCGATCGCTCGAGGTGATGCCTCGTTTTGGGGAAAGAAAAGTGTTTCTCGCTAACCCCTCTTACCTTCCCCAAGGTCATCACCCTTCGGTGGATTGGGTCGTTCATTCCCTGCCTCACTCCTGGGGTGAGAAGGGTTTCGAACTAAGAGCCTTACTAGGCCAATATTGGTGTATGCCAAGTGGGTAAGGACATTTGTCAAAATCTTTCCTTTCCCCTAGCACCCCTGGCTTTTCAAACCCTAGTCGCCTGCGCTCACACCTGGGGTGAGGAAGACTTAGATCAGTGCCAGTACTCGCGCCTAGGGCGAGTAAGGCCTAACCGATCACCTGCACTTGCGCCTGGGGCAAGGAGGATTTTAACTTTAATACTTGCGCACACTTGATATGCTGGAAATTTTTTCATTGGGTGGCCTCGTCAAAAACCCTCCTTAGGGAAAAGAGTGCCCCTTGTCTGTTCAACTGTTCCCACTATATACAAAGCATGTATCTTTAGCGCGAGAACGCAACTACTTTACAACTTAACTGAAGTAAGATTTTAAGTGGGTGGCGTTCCACGTTCTGGGGATTGCTCCTCCCTCCAGAGTTTCTAGCCGATAAGCTTCGTTCTCCAACGTCTCAACCACTCTGTACGGGCCTGTCCACTTTGGAGACAACTTGTTCTCCATCTCATTCTGATGCGCCTTTCTCATCACCAGGTCACCTTCCTGGAAGCGCCTGAGCCTCACCTTAGAGTTGTGCCTCCGTTCTACTCTTCTCTTTACGGCTTCAGCACTGACTCTAGCTTCTTCTCGCACTTTGTCCAGTAGGTCGAGATTCACCTTTCGCTCTTCATTGGACTCTTCAGCAATAAAATTCAAGAATTTGGGGGAGCTCTCCTGTATCTCCACGGGAATCATGGCGTCTGTCCCGTAGACAAGGCTGAAGGGTGTCTCATGGGTGCTGGACTGTGGGGTGGTATGATAAGACCATACGATTCTGGGACCTCCTCTGCCCAGCCTCCTTTAGCCTTGTCTAGTCTTCGCTTCAGCCCCCTGAGCAGTACTCGATTGGCCGACTCCACCTGCCCATTGGTTTGTGGGTGTTCCACTGAAGCGAAAACCTGTTGTATCTTTAACTCCTCGCACATCTTCCTCAGCTGGTGACTCGTGAGCTGGGTGCCATTGTCGGAGACCAACCTCTTGGGTATTCCGAAGCGGCAGACGATGTTCTTCCAGACGAAGTGCTCGACTTTCTGTGCGGTGATGTGTGCGACTGGTTCTGCCTCCACCCACTTGGTGAAGTACTCGATGGCCACGATGAGAAACTTCATCAGCCTTATCGCCAGGGGAAAAGGTCCTAGGATGTCGATCCCCCATGTGTGGAATGGCCACGGGCTATGGATGGACCTCAACTCCTCAGGAGGTGCCTTGTGCCAGTCTGCGTGCAGTTGACACTGTTTGCAACGCTGAGCAAACCTCACGCAGTCTTCCTTCAGCTTTGGCCAGTAGTACCCCGCGCGGAGTATCCTACTTGCCAAAGCGCGACCACCCACATGGCTTCCGCACACCCCCTCGTGCAACTCAGACATGAGTCTGGTGCATTGCTCGCCGTGCACGCAGATCTGCACAGGGTGAGAAAATCCAAATCTAAAGAGGTTTCCATCAATTAGAGTAAACTTACTTGAGCTCCTCTTTATCCTTTTTGCCTCTGCCACGTCAAGTGGGAGTACACCATCTTCTAAGTACAACTGGTATGGTGTTATCCAGGTGTCGGGTTCCTTCACCGCGCGGACCTCCATCGACTCATCGATTTTCGACGGTCGCGCTCTCACCCTCGGTGCTTTCAACGTTTCTTGAGTCAACGACCGATGACCGATCGTTAGGCGCTCCATTGATTTGTACACATGAAGTACCTGGTTGTCTGACACGAATGCTCACGGTACCTTCAAGGTCCCCTGAATGACGGTCCTCTGCTTCCCCCCCTTGCCTGAGCTGGCCAGCTTGGCAAGCAGGTCTGCTCTGGCATTTTGCTCTCTTGGCACGTGCACCAATTCAAACTCGGTGAAGGACGTCTTCAGGAGCTGTACATACTCCAGGTAGGCTACCATCTGGGGATCCTTTGCGTGGAACTCCCCTGTAACCTGCCCGGTGACTAGCAAAGAGTCGCTTTTGGCCAGCAGGTTTCTTGCTCCCATTTCTCTTGCTAGCAACATTCCTGCGATCAGGGCTTCATACTCCGCCTGATTGTTGCTAGCCTCGAAGGCAAAGCGGAGGGACTGCTCGATCAGTACCCCGTTTGGGCCTTCCAGGATGACTCCAGCGCCACTCCCCTGCTGATTAGAGGAGCCATCCACCAATAACACCCATCGAAAATCTAAACCTTCTGCAGGTGTCGCGATCGACGACAGCTCGACTACAAAGTCCGCGAACACCTGCCCCTTGATCGGTCCTCGGGGCTCGTACTGAATGTCAAATTCTGACAATTCCACCGCCCACTTGACCATCCTTCCTGCTACGTCAGGTTTCTTCAGCACGTTTTGGATGGGCAGATCTATCATTACCACCACTGTGAAGCTGTGGAAGTAATGCCTGAGTCTCCTTGCTGAAAATACCACCGCCAGGGCAGCCTTCTCGAGGGCCTGGTACCTTGTTTCAGGGCCTTGCAGCACCTTACTCACGAAGTACACAGGCCTCTGGGCCTGATCTTGCTCTTGCACCAGGACTGAGCTGACTGCTCTCTCCGTCACCGCGAAGTATAGACGAAGAGGGATGCCTACCTGAGGTTTGCGCAAGACTGGTGGGCTTGCCAGATACTCCTTCAGTTTGATGAAGGCCTCCTCGCACTCCTGTGTCCAAAGGAATTTGCTGTTGCGTTTAAGACACTGGAAGTACGGATGACCTTTCTCCCCTCCAGCGAACATAAATCGGGATAAGGCTGCCAGGCAACCGGTGAGTTGCTGCACCTCCTTCACCGTCGTCGGGCTCCTCATTGCCACGATCGCCGCGCACTTCTCTGGGTTAGCCTCGATCCCCCGTTCTGTTAAGAGGAAACCCAAAAACATCCCAGCCTCCACGCCAAAAATACACTTCTCAGGGTTGAGCTTCAGCCTGTACTTGGCGATGGTGGTGAATAGTTCCTCCAGATCAGCTGCATGATGCTTCTTCTCTCGGGACGTGACCACCATGTCATCTACATATGCATGCACGTTCCTTCCCAGCATGGGCGAGAACACCCTATCCATGAGTCGCTGGTAGGTAGCCCCCGCGTTCTTTAATCCGAATGGCATGACCCTGTAGCAATAGCAAGACCGTTCCGTCATGAACGCGGTCTTGCACTCATCCATGGGGTGCATCCTGATCTGGTTATACCCTGAGAAAGCATCCAAGAAGCTGAGCAGCTTCCCCCCTGATGCGCTATCAACAAGGGCGTCTATACTGGGTAAGGGGTAAGAATCTTTGGGGCATGCCTTGTTGAGGTCAGTGAAGTCCACGCACATTCTCCACTTGCCGCTTGCCTTCTGAACCAGTACCACGTTTGCTAGCCACTCGGGGTACTGGATCTCTCTGATGTGCCCTGCAGCAAGGAGCTTCTGCGCTTCGTCGTGGATCACCTTCCTCTTTTCCTCGTTGAATTTCCTTCGCCTTTGTCGCACAGGTCGAACCTTAGGATCCATCGACAGACGATGGCAAAGGAAATCGGGGTCGATTCCTGGCATGTCGGACGCTGACCATGCAAAGGCACCCATGTGCTTCTCGATAACACCAACGATCAGCTTTCGTTCTTCTTCAGCGAGGGATCCCCCCAACTTGAACTTTTTCCCCCTTATGTCCACTTCGACCCATCCTTCAGCTGGGTGGGGCCTTCTCTCACTGGCGATGACCGCCCTCGCGATCCCTGACTCGCGAGGAGCGATCGCGCCTTCCTCTTCTTCTTCAACCTGAGCTACTTGGGAGCCCCCCACCGTAGCGTTCTCCATCCTCTGAGCACCCTGTGTTTCCCTAACCACCGATCGCTCTTCGCGCACACCTGGTGGTGGTGTCGCGGTGACGTGACATACACTTCTCTTCTGTTTTAGGCTGTTCTCATAACAGCGTCTAGCCTCAGCCTGGTCCGACTTGATGGTTATTACGGTCCCCTCCATCGACGGCAGCTTCAGCTTCATGTGCCTCGTTGATGGTATTGCGCCCAACCTATTGAGGGTTGGCCTCCCCAACAAAATGTTGTACGCAGAAGGGGCGTTCACCACCAAGTACTTTATCCTTTTGGTGCGGGCTGTCGTTCAATCGGTGAACGTTGTCCTCAGCTCAATGTACCCCCGCACCTCTACCTGATCCCCTGCAAAGCCGTAGAGACACCCGGTATATGGCCTTAGTTGATCAGGGGACAACTGCAACTTGTTAAACGTCGGCCAGAACATGACGTCTGCCGAGCTTCCTTGATCTACGAGCACTCTGTGCACTCGTCTTCCTGCCGTGATGAGGGAAATGACCACAGGGTCGTTATCGTGCGGGACAACGTCCCGTAGGTCAGCTTTCCTGAAGACAATATCTACTTCAGGGTAATGGCTCTCATCTACCGAATCTACCGCCATAACCGATCGAGCGTACCTCCTTCTCTGTGACGTGGTGCATCCCCCGCCAGAGAAGCCTCCCGCGATTGTTTGCACTTCCCCGTGCACAGGGACTTCATGCTGCTGTTCTCCAGCCTGGGATCCCGACGCGCGATCACCCTGCGGCTCGCGCAGGTAATCTCCCAGGAATCCGGATTTTACCAACTCTGCCAGTTGGTGTCCCAACGCCAAATAGGAGTGGAGTGTGTGGCCAAAGGCCTGGTGAAACTCACACCACTCATTTTTCTTTCTTCCCAGTACCTTATCTGTCTTCTCCGGTACTCGTAATCTCGCTGCCACAGCAGGAAGGGCAATGAGATCCGCCAATCCCACCATGAAATTGTATCTTGGGGGTGCGTTATTCTCCCTTGCACGCCCCCTGCTCTGGTCCTTGCCTGGTGGATAGGGACGAGGTTTTCCCTGCACCCTCTTCCCCTCCTTGGCCTCATGCACCCTTGCTTGCTGCTGCGGCTTCCCTTGCCCTCCACGCGGTCTTGGTGGTGCAACACTTCCTCTTTTCTCAGAAACCTCTGTTTCTGCCACTATGTGCGCCACCGCGCGTCGTCGGTTCTCTGCAAAGGTGCTGGAATGGCTCCTGATGAGAGACTCACTGAAGGGACCAGGAAGCACTCCCTTCTTAAACGCATGCACCAGCATATCCTCATCCTTGCTGGGCAGTCTAACCACTTGTGCTCCAAAGCGGTTGAGATAGTCCTTCAGCGACTCGCCTTGGTACTGTCGTACATCGAACAGATCGTATGACACCACTGCGGGTGCTTTGTTAACGATGTACTGCTCAGTGAAAAGCTTTGAAAACTGAGGGAAGGACGTGATATGTCCTTCTGGTAGGCTCACGAACCATTCCATGGCGATTCCGCTTAGTGTGGTCATGAACATCTTGCAGTACACAGCGTCTGAGCCCCCAGACAACATCATCTGGGTGTGGAACGCCGTCAGATGCGCCTCCGAATCTTCTACCCCTGTGAACGACGCCTTCACTCCCACCAGGTTGGGAGGCACCATGGTTCCCATGACTTCAGGGGAGAATGGCATGGGAAACGCTCTTGGAGGCGACGGTGGCCTCGACACCCTTTCTTCAACCGCGCGTTCCTTCTGTGCCTGCAGCGTCCTCCTTAGCTCTTCATTGACGCAATTCAGCTCGTCGTTCCTACTCTGCGACGCAGCCAACTCCGTCTGTATCCTCTCTTGTTCAACTTTCGACGCCGCGGCGTTGTTCTGCAGCGTGCGCACCATCTCCAGGACCTGCGCCATTGTCACAGCTCCTTCGTCAGCAGATGGCGCAGGTGATGGTTGTCTGTTTCTTGGCATCTTTCCCTAGCAAAGAGCTTGGCAAACTTTGGTAAGCTTCAAAAACTGTGGTGTAAATGGGACCACGATTCACTCGAGCCCCACGGTGGGCGCCAAATGATCCTGCCGACAACTCGAGCGTGGAGGAATCGCTTCGTAGCACTCTATGCCCCGTCTACGCGACTGGTGTTCTCTGCAAAATCACCCTCAGAACCTTCTCTAGGATCTCCAAACGCAACCTGCAAAACACACAGACGGCGCCTCTAGCGGCTGTTTGCACTCCGACGATCAAGTCAGGTCACAGAACCACCAAATGAGAAAACTAGTAGTGTGTGTGAAAAACTCTCTCTCTTTTTCTCTATCTCCCTCTCTCAATCTCCCCTGATTCTCTTTTATGCCTCCCTCTGTATCTGGGCCTAACAGAATTTTGTTATGCCCCTCTGGCATGTGTCAGAACCCTGTTATGCTTTTCTGAGACAACGTACCTCCAGAATCAGTAGAGTGTGAGTGTCTGTGCATGTCTGCGCGTCTCTGCGCTTGTCTGTACCTTTAGCGGTACGGAGTGCACCTTTATCTGGACCGCGCCCTTCTCAGATGATGACACGTGGAGGCATGCAACTCACATCTAACCATACACGTGTCACTACTTGAAGGGCTCTAGCGCTTCTCTTTGTGCGCCTAAGTTATTCCCTTGCGGAGTAACTTAGCATATTTCTTCCCTCTGGGTAACTCGCATTCTCTCAGGAGAACGCCAGGTGTGGTTGGTCTAAGCACACTCACCAAGCGTTGCTCTCTGCGTAAACGACTTACCCTTCACGGTGTCACGCACGTAATGGGTTGAGGGAATTACCAATCACTAACCGGTTTACCAGCTCCCTCAGGCCACTCTCGTGCACGACTCCCTGAGATGTGCTCATGCGAGGTTCATGCGTAACGCTCTCGCTGGGAACCTCAGTCCCAGTTTAAATGCGTGTAACACGAGACCCTGATGACGTTGCACCCGATGACTGATCAGTGCTCTATTGCTTCTCACGTTCTGCCCTCAGGCGTTCATCTGGGAACTGGTCTGTTGGTGGCCACTTGGTTACTGACCACCGATCACCGTTCTGGGTGATCTGTCCCCTGACTTCTCTGCCGCCTGATCTGTCGGTGGTCACTTGGTTACTGACAACCGATTACGTTCGCCCCGATCTATCTGTCACCTGGTCCACGTGTCACCCTACGAGTGGTCCACGTGGTTCTCTGTTGTTGACGTCATCGACTACCGATGACCGATCGGATAAAAAATAGATTAAACAAATTTAAATTTATAACACAATAAGCATAACCAATTTTGATTTGTTGTTACTCACATAAAACTAAAAAAGAGAAATATAATAATAAAAATAAAAAAGAAGAAGAATAAGATGAGAAACTCCATAACAAACCTTAAGAAAATATTTATTTTCTAATAAATTTCCTCCTCTCTGCAAGAATGTTGTATTCAAAACGCATTCATCCTCCCCATAGATGCCCACATCAACAATGATGTCAAGATAACTTTGTACCTTAAAGCAATTAAGTCATCATTCTGGTGAATCACTAATTTTGATTTATTGTTACTAACATACAACTAAAAAAGAAAAATATAATAATGAAAAGAAAAAAAGAAGAAGAATAAGATGAGAAACTCCATAACAAACCTTAAGAAAATATTTATTTTCTAACTCCTTTCAACTCTCTGCAAGAATGTCATATTTAGAACGCATTCATCCTCCCTATCGATGCCCATATCAACAATGTTGTCAAGATAACTTTGTACCTGTGCAGTATTCTGCCTTCAGTGTACGAAAATTAAAAGCAGAGTAAAAAAATAAAAATGAGTAACATTAACAATTAAACAACCAAGAAAAGAAAAACCACTTACAGATACTAACGTGGTATGCGTGCTATTCTTCTTACTCTTATCTTGAAGAATGAATCTTTTTATCTAATGGAAATGATATGAACAAAAGAGATAAAGTGAGAAAGAGGAGGAGAGAAAAAAAATAAAAAAAATTCCAAATATAAATTCAAATTGAAAAGAAACTATGAGTGAAAACTGAAGAAATAAATATATATTTAAAAAAAACTAAATTCAAAACTGTTTTACGTTAAAAAATTTCATTCTGATAACTGTTTTAATATTTACAAAAATTAAAATTAACTTTTTTATATATAAAAAAACAGTTACATATATAAAAAAACAGTTATAAAGGTATAAATCTATACCTATATCTATACCTATATATAAAGGGGATTCCCCTCTTAACTACCATCTTATTTTATTTTAATTTTATCTCTATCTTTCTATCTTATTATTTTATTTGTCATTCTGTGAAGAGTTTAAATTTTATATCTCAAAAAGTTTAAACATTCTATAATTGCATCTTTTTTTTCCAGTTCATCTTCACTTTTATCCCATCAAACTTTCTATCCTCTTTTTCTCCCAATCATCTTCACTTTTATTCCATCAAAATTTATATCATATTTTTCTCCTGATCATTTTCACTTTTATCCCATCAAACTTTCTGTTTTCAAATTCAAATTACCAGAAGTTGCAAGTTCTAAAACCACTTCCATTCCACAACCACGAAATCAATCTGTAAGTGTTGTTTTTCAACTATAAAGTATATATTTTGATTTTACTTTTATTGATTATTCATTTATGAATGTCTCTGGCATTATATGATGACAATATTATAATTATTGTGCTCACACAAACAAATAGAACAATTAAAAAATTGAAAGAGAAATTAAGTACCAGAAAAAACTGAACCAATGAGAGGGTTACTATATGAGAAAACATATAGGAAATTTCCATCCAAAGCATAGTGATTGAGAGGCATTGCAGTGATGAGTGAGTTGCAGGGATTATGGTTTTCTTAGGGGTTTAGTTTTTTAAAAATTTCAAAATTAAATATTCAAAATTCAAAATTTAAAATGATAGTTAAGAGGAGATCCTAGGTAATTTAAAATTTAAAATTTAAAATTTAATATTTAAAATTCAAAATTCAAAATTCAAAATTCAAAATTCACTATTTTAAATTTTAAATGGTAGTTAAGAGGAGATCACCTATAAATAGGTAATTTAAAATTTAAAATTTAATATTTAATATTTAAAATTTAAAATTCAAAATTCACTATTTTAAATTTAAAATGGTAGTTAAAAGTAGATCCCCTATATATAGATAATTTAAAATTTAATATTTAATATTTAATATTTAATATTTAATATTTAAAATTTAAAATTTATTAGTACATAAAACGTATACGAAATTAAATATTAAAACTTAAATATTAAAAATTCAAAATTAAATATTAAAACATTAAAAATAAAATACAAAATTTTAAATTTTAAATTTTAATTGGTAGTTAAGAAGAGATCCTGGTAATTTAAAACATAAAATTTAATATTTAATATTTAAAATTCAAAATTTAGTTTTTAAAAAAATTAAAAATTAAATATTCAAAATTCAAAATTTTAAATTTTAAAATTTAAATTTTAAATTTTAAATGGTAGTTAAGAGGAGATCTCCTATATAGGTAATTTAAAATTTAAAATTTAAAATTTAAAATTTAAAATTTAAAATTTAAAATTTAAAATGTTTTTTTAAATAATTTCATATTTTATATATTTATTTTCACATTTTGAAAAATATATTCTGAATATATTTTTTATTTACGCTATCTATTTTTTCCATCTAAATAAATAATATTAAATAATATATACATAAAAATATTTTTTAAATATTACCATATTTTATGTATTTATTTTCATATTTCGTAAAATATTTTCTGAAAATATTTTAAATTTAGCTATCTATTTTCTGTCACATACTTTTTTTTTTCTTGCTATATGTATGTTTGCATTCCAACAGTGTTTTTATAATTTGTTGTGCTTTTAGTATTTATTTATATTTTAGAATTTTTAAATAATTATTCTAATGTTTATTATTATTTTTTTACATTTCAATACATTACATAACCAAATGGAAAATATAAGTGCTTTTTATACATTTATTTTCACATTTTGAAAAATATTTTCTAAAGATATTTTTGTTACGCTACTTTTTTAAATAATATATTGATGAAAATGTTTTTTAAAATATTATCTATATTTAATATATTTATTTTTACATTTTGCGAATTATTATATGAAGATATATTTTAATTATATTTTTTCATTTATATAAACAATATAAAGGGGATTCCCCTATATATAAAGGGGATTCCCCTCTTAACTACCATCTTATTTTATTTTAATTTTATCTCTATCTTTCTATCTTATTATTTTATTTGTCATTTTGTGAAGAGTTTAAATATTATATCTCAAAAAGTTTAAACATTCTACAATTGCATCTTTTTTTTCAGTTCATCTTCCACTTATATCCCATCAAACTTTCTATCATCTTTTTCTCCTTTTCATTAAACTTTCTATCATCTTTTTCTCCTGTTCATCTTCACTTTTATCCCATCAAACTTTCTATCCTCTTTTTCTCCCGATCATCTTCACTTTTATTCCATCAAAATTTATATCATATTTTTCTCCTGATCATCTTCACTTTTATCCCATCAAACTTTCTGTTTTCAAATTCAAATTACTAGAAGTTGCAAGTTCTAGAACCACTTCCATTCCACAACCACGAAATCAATCTGTAAGTGTTGTTTTTCAACTATAAAGTATATATTTTGATTTTACTTTTATTGATTATTCATTTATGAATGTCTTTGGCATTATATGATGACAATATTATAATTATTCTGCTCACACAAACAAATAAAACAATTAAAAAATTGAAAGAGAAATTAAGTACCAGAAAAAACTGAACCAATGAGAGAGTTACTATATGAGAAAACATATAGGAAATTTCCATCCAAAGGATCGTGATTGAGAGGCATTGCAGTGATGAGTGAGTTGCAGGGATTATGGTTTTCTTAGGGGTTTAGTTTTTTAAAAAATTCAAAATTAAATATTCAAAATTAAATATTCAAAATTCAAAATTTAAAATTTAATATTTAAAATTCAAAATTCAAAATTCAAAATTCACTATTTTAAATTTTAAATGGTAGTTAAGAGGAGATCACCTATATATAGGTAATTTAAAATTTAAAATTTAATATTTAAAATTTAAAATTCACTATTTTAAATTTAAAATGGTAGTTAAAAGTAGATCCCCTCTATATAGATAATTTAAAATTTAAAATTTAAAATTTAATATTTAAAATTTAAAATTTAATATTTATTAGTACATAAAACGTATACGAAATTAAATATTAAAACTTAAATATTAAATATTAAAAATTCAAAATTAAATATTAAAACATTAAAAATAAAATACAAAATGTTAAATTTTAAATTTTAAATGGTAGTTAAGAAGAGATCCCGGTAATTTAAAACATAAAATTTAATATTTAATATTTAAAATTCAAAATTTAGTTTTTAAAAAAATTAAAAATTAAATATTCAAAATTCAAAATTTTAAATTTTAAATTTTAAAATTTAAATTTTAAATTTTAAATGGTAGTTATGAGGAGATCTCCTATATAGGTAATTTAAAATTTAAAATTTAAAATGTTTTTTTTAAATAATTTCATATTTTATATATTTATTTTCACATTTTGAAAAATATATTCTGAATATATTTTTTATTTACGCTATCTATTTTTTCCATCTAAATAAATAATATATACATAAAAATATTTTTTAAATATTACCATATTTTATGTATTTATTTTCATATTTCGTAAAATATTTTCTGAAAATATTTTAAATTTAGCTATCTATTTTCTGTTACATACTTTTTTTTCTTGCTATATGTATGTTTGCATTCCAACCGTGTTTTTATAATTTGTTGTGCTTTTAGTATTTATTTATATTTTAGAATTTTTTAAATAATATATAGATGAAAATGTTTTTTAAAATATTATCTATATTTAATATATTTATTTTTACATTTTGCGAATTATTATATGAAGATATATTTTAATTATATTTTTTCATTTATATAAAAAATATTTAATATATAGATCAAAGTGTTTTTTAAATATTTAATATTTAAAATTCAAAATTTAGTTTTTAAAAAAATTCAAAATTAAATATTCAAAATTCAAAATTTTAAATTTTAAATTTTAAATTTTAAATGATAGTTAAGAGGAGATCTGGTAATTTAAAATTTAATATTTAAAATTTAAAATTCATTATTTTAAATTTAAATTGATAGTTAAGGGGAGATCCCCTATATATAGGTAATTTAAAATTTAATATTTAAAATTTAAAATTTAGTTTTTAAAAATAAAGAAGTCACAAAATAACAAATATCTCCTCTCATATATTTTTAAAATAATAAAATAAAACATAAATATTATAAGGATAAAATTTGAATAAATACTATTAAATAATATATGGATTAAAATTTTTTTTTAAATAATTTCATATTTTATATATTTATTTTCACATTTTGAAAAATATATTCTGAATATATTTTTTATTTACGCTATCTATTTTTTTCATCTAAATAAATAATATTAAATAATATATACATAAAAATATTTTTTAATTATTATCATATTTTATGTATTTATTTTCACATTTCGTAAAATATTTTCTGAAAATATTTAAAATTTAGCTATCTATTTTCTGTCACATATTTTTTTTTCTTGCTATATGTATGTTTGCATTGCAACAGTGTTTTTATAATTTGTTGTGCTTTTAGTATTGATTTATATTTTAGAATTTTTTAAATAATTATTCTAATGTTTATTATTATTTTTTTACATTTTAATAGATTACATAACCAAATGGAAAATATAGGTGCTTTTTATACATTTATTTTCACATTTTGAAAAATATTTTCTAAAGATATTTTTTTACGCTACTTTTTTAAATAATATATTGATGAAAATGTTTTTTAAAATATTATCTATATTTAATATATTTATTTTTACATTTTGCGAATTATTATATGAAGATATTTTTTAATTATATTTTTTCATTTATATAAACAATATTTAATATGTAGATCAAAGTGTTTTTTAAATATTATCATATTTTATATATTTATTTTCATATTTTGTAAAATATTTTCTGAAAATATTTTTAATTTAGCTATCTATTTTCTGTCACATACTATTTTTTTTTTCTTGCGCATTGCATTACTGATTCTTGGTTTGCAAAAGTGTTTTTATAATTTGTTTTGGTTTTAGTTTTGATTTATATTTTAGAATTTTTTAAATAATTTTTCTAATGTTTATTAGTTTTCTACATTTTAATACATTACACAACAAAATCGAAAATATAAATACAAAAGATGAAGAGTAGAACGACAAAACCAAACTTGAAGTTAAATATTGCAAACATAAGACGAAGAATGACCATGAAACAAAGGACAAATGAACTATCTACACAGAGCAGAAGTTATAAAGAAAGGAGATTGAAATCAGTTCGACATTTGACTCGATCAATCAATAATGTAGGTAACAAAAATATTATATAAACATTTAACTTTTCACAATTATTATTTTTAATTTTTTTTTATATAGTGTTATTTATTCCTTCATTTAACTTGACATTTGAAGGATCAAACAATAACGAGGCAGCACCAAGTAACACACATGTTACTGAACCTGGTTAGTACACTTTTATGCATAAGATGTCAATTTTTTTTAAAAAATATTTTAAAAGACTAATGGAATATCTATACGAAGAAAAACTTATAGAGAAATGACAAACAATATTATTCATATCCCAATATTGTTTTAGGAAGGAGATTGACATCTATTTGACATTTGGCTCGATCAATAAATAATGCAGGTAAACAAAAATATTACATAACAAAGCAAATATTATTTTGTAATAATTTTTTTAATATATAATTTTATTCATTGATTCATTTAACTTGATATTTGAAGGATCTAACGATAACGAAGCAGCACCAAGTAACACACATGTTACTCAACCTGGTTAGTACACTTTTATGCATAAGATGTCAATGTTCAAAAAGTATTTTAAAAAACAAATGTCTATACGAAGAAAAACTAATATAGAGAAAAGAGAAACAATACTATTCCTATGACAAATATTGTTTCAGGAAGGAGATTGACATCTATTCGACATTTGACTCGATCAATAAATAACGCAGGTAACAAAAATATTATATAACTTGATTATGTATGTAGTTTTATTCACTCATTCATTTAACTTGATATTTGAAGGATCTAACGATAACGAAGCAGCACCAAGTAACACACATGTTACTGAACCTGGTTAGTACACTTTTATGCATAAGATGTCAATTTCCAAAAAATCTTTTAAAGGACAAATTGAATATCTATACGAAGAAAAACTTATAGAGAAAGGAGAAACAATATTATCCACATTACAATTTCTGGTTTCAGGAAGGACATTGTCATCTATTTGACATTTGGCTCGGTCATTAAATAATGCAGGTAACACATATTATTGCTTTAATTTTTTCTATATAATTTTATTCATTTATTTAGCTTGACATGTTATACTTTTACCCCACATAACTTTCAAGGATCAAATGATAATGAAGCGGGACCAAGTAACACAAATGTCATTGACATTGAACATGGTTAGTATACTTTTATCGCAATATATACGCGATAAAAGTTCAATGAAATACTTTACTTTTTTGATAAATTATCATACATGTAAAAATGCAACATAGATTTCGATGAACGCATAACTGTGCTCGAAATTTTAGAAATACTATTGCGATGATAATGTTTCAATTGTCTACTCTGACTACATGTGCACATTCATTTATTTAACTTGACAGCTTATACTTTTACACCACATAACTTTCAAGGATCAAATGATAATGAAGCAGGACCAAGTAATACAAATGTCATTCACATTGAACATGGTTAGTATACTTTTATCGCAATATTTACGTGATGGACGTTCAATGAAATACTTAACTTTATTGACAAATTATTATACATGTAGGAATGCAATATAGATTTCGACGGATGCATAACTCAACTCGAAATTTTAGAAATACTATGGCGATGGTAATGTTTCAATTGTCTACTCCGACTACATGTGCACATTGTCATGCACGATTATTTTACCATGAATCACGTGATATGTGTTGTTCGGGTGGAAAAGTCATACTTCCACATGTTACTGCTCCGGATGAGTTGATTCAAATATTTTCCGATTGTTCTTCTGAAAGTAGACATTTTAGACATCATATTAGAAGTTACAACCATGTGCTTTCATTCACTTCACTTGGTGTTCACATGGATGAAAATATAGTTGCAACTGGTCGTGGTATATATATTTTTCGTGCTCAAGGTGCAATGTATCACAGGATTGGAGGGTTTTTTCCAAATGAGGGTTCCAGGCCACGTTTTTTGCAATTGTACATTTATGACATTGCACATGAATTACAAAATAGGATGTTGGAAACTCCTCATCTTCATCAAACCATTGTTAATAAGTTGCAACAAATACTACATCAGTGCAATCCATTTGTGCATGTATTTATACAACTTGCTCAAGAACAAAATATTCATGAATGTACTTTACTCATTAAAGAGTGTCCTGCCAATCAACCACAATATAATCTTCCAACTGCATCTCAAGTGGCAGCAATTATTGTTACTGGGGACACAGAATCAATGACACGTGGACGAGACATTAAAGTTGTAAGTCATGATGGGAACTTAATAAACATTCAAGAAACTGTGGGATATTATGACCCTTTACAATATCCACTATTATTTCCTTTTGGAACATATGGTTGGGATTTCAACACAAAAAATCTTAATGGCCAAAGTATCTCATGCCGAGAATATTATAGCTACATGGTTCAGGTAACTTCCAACACAATTATATATATCATTTCCAACAATTTACTTATCAATGTTGTATCATAAAATTAATACACATACATGATTACTTCAATGTAGATTCGACCCAATGATCAATCTACAATATTACAAGCGGGACGACTTTTATAACAATATGTTGTAGACAACTATGTCAAGATTGAAGCAGGAAGGTTACGATGGATTCAAAATCATCAAAATAATATTTGTGCTGAAGTGTATCAAGGTTTGCAAGATGCTTTGCACGAAGGACAAACTCACACAGGTACATAATATTTGTAACATACTACATCTATTACATATAAATATATCAAAACTCATAGTGTTTTTTTATTCAAGGAAATGTTGGACAAAGGACAATATTACCATCATCATTTATTGGTAGTCGTCGAGACTTGACCCAACGATATGAAGATGGCATGACAATTGTTGCTCATGATGGTAAACCTGATATTTTCCTTACAATGACATGCAATCCTTCTTGGAGTGAAATTTCATCAGAACTTAAAAATTTTCAAACTCCACAAGATCGTCCTGACTTGCTCACAAGAATATTTTGTGCAAAATTTGAACAATTGAAGGAAGATGTGATCGATAAAGAAGTTCTTGGAAAAGTTAAAAGTTACATGTATGTGACTTAATTCCAAAAACATGGACTACCCCATGTGCATATGTTACTTATCTTACACGATAATGATAAATTACGTGATCCAGAAGATTATGATAGCATTGTTAGAGCAGAGATACCAAAAAGTGAAGAAGAACCACAGTTGCACGAAGCTGTACTAAAACACATGATACATGGGCCTTGTGGAACTCTTAATTCAAGATCACCATGTATGAAGCACAATCAATGCAAGAAAAAATATCCTAAAGAGTTCTTGGAAGAAACACGTCAAGGTACTGATTCATATCCACAATACAAAAGACGTTTCAATGCACCGGTATCTATAAATAGAAATGCGACTGTTGACAATAAATGGGTGGTTCCTTATAACCCTTGGTTGTTGCTAAAATATGATTGTCATATAAATTTTGAGGTGTGCAGTAGCATTAAAAGTATTAAATATTTATACAAGTATGTGTACAAAGGTCCAGATCGAGTAGCAATGGAGGTTCGTAGAGGATCAATTGTAGATGAAGTCCAACAATATGTTGATGCTAGATGGATTTGCGCTCCAGAGGCTTTATGGAAAATATTTAGATTTACACTTTATAGAATGAATCCAAGTGTAGAAAGATTACAAATTCATTTACCAAATCGTCATCAGGTGTGCTTCTATAAGCATCAGAACATAAGTGATGTATTAAATGATGACAATGTCTCCAAAACCATGCTCACGCAATTCTTTGCACTAAATTTTCGAGATCCTCATTCTATAAGTTATTTGTATAGAGAAATTCCACAACATTTTTGTTGGCATAACAGACAAAAGGAATGGTACCCAAGAAGGTCAAGGAAGAAAGTTATTGGTCGAATTTATACTGTATCTCCTTCAGAAGGAGAAAAATTCTTCTTGCGTATTTTGTTATCCCATATAAGAGGGCCAACCAGTTGGGAATACCTATTATCACTGAATCAAACATATTGCCCCACATTTAAAAAAGCAGCTAAAAAATGGGGATTTTTAGAAAGCGATAATAGCATTCATGAATGCTTAGTCGAAGCATCAAGTTTACAGATGCCTTATGCTTTAAGGAGGTTTTTGTGACCATATTATTTTTTTGTGAACCAACTGATGTTCGAAGTCTCTGGAATGAGTTTTATATCTTTATGGCAGAAGATTATACTTTAAGAAGCACTTCTATGGACATCAACGTTAATATGCTATTAAGGGATTTGAATGAACTTCTTATTCAACATGGTAAAACAATCAATGATTTTGATTTACCAGCATTAACATTGGATGCATTTGAAAATACTTCAGTACCAAGAATTATACAAGAAGAGTTATCAATACAAATACCTAATGAAGATGTTGACAATGTACAGAGATTCAATACCATTTTAGATGTAATTCATCGTAAGCAAAGTCAAGTATTTTTTGTGGATGGACCAGGATGAACCGGTAAAACATTCCTTTACCGTACATTAATTGCATATTATAAAAGTAAAGGAAAAATTATATTAGCTACAGCCTCCTCTGGTATAGCTGCAACATTATTACCTGGTGGTCGAACTGCACATTCTCGATTTAAGATACCTATTAATGTAGAAGTTGGTTCCTTTTGTTCAATAAGCAAACAATCTGATATTGCAAAGCTACTAAGAGAAACAACCGTAATTATTTGGGATGAAGCACCAATGACTAATAGATATGCTTTAGAGGCATTAGATAGATCATTAAAGAACATTCTAGATTGTGATGCTCCATTTGGGGGAAAGTGATGATATTAGGAGGAGATTTTCGCCAGGTACTACCAGTTGTTCAAAAGGGTACAAAGGCACAAATGATTTTTGCATGTATTGTTAAGTCTCCTTTATGGAGTAACACAAAGGTATTGCATTTACAACAAAACATGCGATCATTGCAAGATCACAATTTTGCAGAATACCTCATGCGCATTGGAGATGGGATTGAACCTACAATTCTTGATGATATGGTGAAAATACCCCGATGAACTAGCAATACCATGGGAAGGAGAAAGTTCAATACAAAAACTTATACAAGAAACATTTCCCCAATTGCAATTTCATACATGGAATGCATCTTATATGGTTCAAAGAGCCATATTGACTCCAAAAAATGAAGATGTTGAAATACTTAATAACATGATTATCGATCATTTTCCAGGAGAACAACATAATCTATTGTCATTTGATGAAGTTGAAGGAGACACACATAGTCTATACCAACAAGAGTACTTGCACTCCATTGCTCCAGGTGGCTTTTAAAGCTTAAAAAAGGTGCACCATTAATGTTGTTGCGAAACATAGACCCTAAATTTGGGTTATGTAATGGGACGAGATTATTGTGTCGGGGGTTCTACATGAACATGTTGGATGTTGAAATCTTGACAGATCAACATGCTGGAAAAAGATCTTTCTTACCAAGAATTAAACATAAAACAACAGAAAGTGCAGGTCTCCCATTTGTGCTTATTAGGAAACAATTTCCTGTGAAATTAAGTTTTGCCATTACTATAAATAAATCACAGGGGCAAACTATACCTAATGTTGGAATTTACCTTCCACGACACGTTTTTAGTCATGGTCAACTATATGTTGCACTATCAAGAGGTGTTTCTCAAGCTTCAACAAAAATTCTTATTAAAGAAGGATACCTTGAGGGAGAAGATGGAAATTTTACAAAAAATGTTGTTTATAAAGATATTTTGTTATCACAAAATCAGGTATTGTTCGTTTTATAAAGATAAGTATAGGTTATTATTCTACTTACACTATTTCTTATATATATCAAAGGTAACATAATATACAAGAAGCCCTTACAGTTGAATGAAGATAACAAAACAGGGCATTCACACATTTATCTACACAAACAGGTAATTATCAATATATGTATATTGCATATATTTGTGTGTGTATTTTACACTTTATTCATAATTGACATTCTTTCGCAGGGAACAAAATATGTAAAGACGAGAACAATTATAAGGATGATCAATCATTCGCATTAGTTAAGCCAATTGACATCAAGGTATAATGATTTTACATAATGATGATGATAATGTCATTTTTTTATTCATAATGTATTATAAATTTATATTGTTAATATAAATGTGTGAAAAATAATATTTTTCTTATTTTAATTTTGTTATTAAATATAAATACAATATAAATGAACACATAAAATATGTGGATACACAGGCACGAGAGCGCTTGTGTGCCCGCTAGTATATATAAAAAACAGTCATGGAGGAATCCCGCATTATATATAGGTATAGATGTAAGCATTTATTAAAAATAATTTTATTTAAAGAGTAATTTTAAAAGATGAATATTATATATTCGTCATCTGTATCTATCCGTTCATCTTCCATTTCTTTTTCTCCATTTTCTCAACCAAAATCACTATAAAACATTCAAGAATTTAAAATTGGCACAGACCAACCAAAAATCAGCAAAAGAATTTAAAGAATTCAATGGTGAAATCAAAATAGTGCCTTGCGTTTAACTTGTTCTTCTCTGGTAAATTCATCTCCGCATTACATTTTATTCTGTGTTTTGCGTTCACTATTCTTCATTTTCGTGGAACAATTTCTCTTTTGTTTTCCTTTTCCATTCACAAAATCATGGTTGAGATTGTTGTGCGTTTTCATTTGCGGTTCTCTTTAGTTTCATTTTTGACGCAAATCTGAAAACAAAATCACACGAGGAGTGCAATTGCGTTCATGATTCGTTGATAATGTAGATGGTGAATATCAATGTTGATTAGCGATATGGGAATTTTTTTTAGTGAATCGTCGGTGTTCAGTGAAAATGTTGGAAAGCAACCGTGAATTGGTTCATTGACCTAGTTTCTGATTTTGCAACAGAGAAATAGCAAAAATACTGAAATTTGTGTTGTTCATGAATCGACGACAACAATTTAAAAAAATGAAGCCTTGGTGGAATTTGATTTGCTTGTTGTAGTGATTTTAAAACGCCAATTGTTTGAAAAAATTACAGTACATACGCCTGTTGTCTTTGGTGCAGCTGAATCAACATAGGTTGACAAACCATTTAGTTGAAGCAATTGTTAAAGGATTTAGGTTGTTGATTACTATCTCGGTGTTTGATTAATGAGCAGTTGAATCAGTGATATTAAGTGAAACAGCTAAATAATTGTGTTTCCTGAAAATTTGTACTGGCGCAAATTATCAAACACTTGGTATGTAATTATCTGATTTTGAATTGTGGTTAAAATTGTGCAGATTTTGGGTGCAGTAATTGATGGCATTGAGCTCTTCTCTTTTGTGATTTTTGGGTGGTTTGCGAAAGCTTAGTGATTTGTTGATGGATCAAGGCCCTCCTAGGAGGTGTGGCTGCCTTGGAGGTGCATGAGAGTAGGGAAATTGAGGGAGGTTCGGCCAGCCCCCTTTGGTAGGTGAAAGGATTGAAGATTAAGACCTAAATCTTAGGCAAGGGAGTAAAGTATGACTCAAGTTTGGCAGCATAACAATAATCAATTTAATCTTACAAAATGAGAGCCAAGCACCTCCTTATATAGGATTTGAGGGCTGGAATTTGAAGAGCCAAATACAAATGAAATGCTAGCCAAATTACATGTAAATGTGAGCACATGGAAGCACATGGAGCACATGGCACATGGGAGCACATGGCCACCTAGCCTTCACATGGCCGACCTAGATTAGAGTGGTAGGTTCTAGAAACCGCAACTAATCTAGGTAATCCAAACTTAATCCTAATTTGCAAAAATTAAACAAGGTTCACAATGCTATGTTATTTGCACCACAAATACAACTATGCTAACGCTTGATGGGCCTTCTTGGAACATCAACTCTCTTGGTCATGGACCTTGTTGGTCCTAGACGCTCTTGTGGGTGCCCTTCATGCAAGGTTGGTCCTATACGCTCTTTTGGCTGCTTTTCATGCAAGGTTGGTCTTAGACGCTCTTGTGGTTGCCCTTCATGCAAGGTTGGTCCTAGACTCTCTTTTGGTTGTTGGGGCCTCTTCCATCAGTAATTTTTGTGCCATGAGAAATTGAAGACAGTGGTATCGGCGCTTATTTGACTGTATATTGTTATTTTTTTAATCCATTCTATAACCATTCTTTAGTTAATTCTTTTTTAGTACCTACTTTTTAAAAGCTTTTGATTTCTTGATTTGAGTCTTTAAAAGGTATGAGTTTGTCTCATCAATAATCTCTTTACTTTAGCTTTCTTAATTTTGAGTTTTTCATTATTTGAATTTTATTGACCTTTTGAGATGAGAATTATTCTTAGTGTGATCTTTAGAAAAGATTGACTAATATTGCTAGGTAGCATCTTGGAGAAGAAAAAGATTAAGCTAAGGATGATCACTCTCTAGAGAACAAACAAGTGCAAGTTCAAAAGAAGAGTGATAAAGACTTGAGAGGAAGATTTGGCAAGTTACAAAGATCAAACATAATTTTTTTTGTTTTTCATATTGTATCATGAAACCTTTGTGTTCAAAGTTTAATTTCTTGCTTATTTTTGTTTTGTTTTGGAAAATGTTTTCAAAGCAATCCCATTAGGAACTCTTGTAATAGAAAATCGTGCATTAGACAATGCAAATGTGTCAAGGGGCTCAAAGTGTCACTTGCACTTTCACATAGGACAAACCTAGTTTAATTTTCTCATATGTTTCTTAGTTTCTTTATTCCTTTCTTGCTTAATTTCTTGTGTTCTTTTATTTTGAAGCCTATGTTATACTTAGGAAATTTCTCTCCATTTATAGATAACATTTCTTTGGTTATTAAGAATCCTTGACACACCACATCTAAGAGAAAATTGTTTTTTTTAAGTTTCTTTTGAGGATAATTTGGTTAAGACTATTTAAGGAATCTTTGACTAGGACAAACGTTGGTACTTAAGCGCGATCCAAGTGATTCACCACTCTTTCCTGAGAGTGAACTCAAAGAAAACTTGACTCTTTGATCTTGATAGAAACTTCTAAACCTTAAAACTTATTTGTGAAAACTTTTATCACTCATTTTTGGAGCAATTTTTTTTTGTGAAAACCTTTTTATTTTTAATTCAAAAAAGAGTGATCATAATCATGCATCTCGTGTACAAGTAAGCAATAGGGAACACAAAGAGGCTTTTGGGTGGAGAGAGGAGATTAGATTTTTAAGAGAACAAAGGGTCGACCTTCCTCCCTTTTATGGAAGAGTTGATGAAGATGAATTTTTAAATTGGGAGATGAAGGTGAATCAAATTTGTAATAGGCACCATGTAGAAGAAGATAGAAAGGTATCCCTAACTACATTGAGCTTTAAGGGACAAGCAATGTATTGGTGGACTTCTTTAATGAAAGACCCTTATTTTAACCTTAGATACTGGAATGAGCTAAAGAATGCCCTTAACAAATGCCATGTTCCCTCTTACTACGAAAGGGAGTTGTTGTATCAACTCCAAAAAATTCGACAAAGAGATCTAACTTTAGAGGAATATAGACATAAAAATGAATTACTTATATTCAGGGCTAGTGTCAAGGGAATGCCTGAGGTTACCATTGTTATATTTAATAGTGGCATAAACCTTGAAATCTAGGATAGGATTAAACGTTTTCCATTTAATTACTTTAAAAATTTGGATAACTTGGTTCAATTATGTGTTAGGGTAGAACAACAGCTTAAGAGAAGGACTACCATTGGGGAAGATTATTCTAACAAATCTTATTCTAGGAAAGAGTTTAAGAGGGAGGGATACTCCTCCAAATCCAAATACGAAAGGTCATATGAGGAAGATAGGGAAAGAAGAATAGCAAAGGAAAGTACAAAAAGGTCTTTGTCTGGAAGTGAACCAGATATTGATAATATTTTACCGTCCATAAACAAACCTTGTGAGGATGTGCTTGAAGAAAAAATTATGTTTAGACCTGAACCAAATATAGATATAAAAATTTTCTCTACAGAAACTGAGAAATAATCCTTAAAGGGGGATTGCAATGCTTTGAACTCTTCTTTTAAATTACATAATGTTCATTCTTCTTCACAAAAATCTCAAACAGAACACTTTGTGATGTTATTGCCTTGCTTAGGCAATGAAGAATATAAAGTGAACACAAATATTTTTGAAAACGGTCCAATTTCTTCTTTCCAAAACTTTTATAAAATTAAAGGGCCTTATTTCTTTTCTATTTTCTTGTGTTTTAATTTTCTTTTAATAAATAAACTTGTCTTATATTTGTTTCATGTCTATTGTAGATTGACATTTGATCCAGGAGCAAAATAATAAATAAATAGAGGTTGCTTTCATTGAGCATTATTCAGATATGAGGACAAATCCTTCTCAAGAGGGAGGAAATTATGAAAACCATCCAGCCTTGAAACTTTCGGTTAAGATAGACAAAGATCGAGCTTTAATGACGAGATTATAGAGTCTTTTCTTCTTTTTAGCCTTGTAAAAGTTGTATAGAGTAGTTAGGAAGTATTATGCCTTGTGTTTTGGGCCAAAGTAGAGTAAGGTGTAAATAGAAAAAAATGTATGATATAAAATAGTTAAAGAGGGGTGAAAATATAAATGTAGGCATGGAAGACATGAGGGTCCACATGTTCTCTCCTCAATGGAGAGGATTTTACTCCAATGAAAGCATGACATTTGTCACTCTCTCAATAGAGAGGATTTGCATCAATAAGGTGGTGACACTTGTCACACTCTCATTTGAGAGGTTTTGAGAGACTTTCTCCTGTAAATAAGAGTCTCTTGTATGTGATTTTTAACTTTGATTTGAGTAATGAAAAGTTGTCCACTTTGTGAGACACTTCTACTTGTTCAAAGTTTTCTTTAGGAAGAAAGCTTGGCTTGAAGCTATTTAGAAAGGAGCACAAAAAGCTTCTTCAGACACTTTACTCCATGACATTGATGAGTCATCAATAGAATGATCCCGAATCAATGGTGTGAACAATGAAGCTTGTATATATGATCAAGATGAAGTACAAAAATAAACACAGGAGATGATCAATAGAGCCATCTTTATAGAACGTCATCTAGTCCACCAAATTATGGAAGAACGTTGTTGAAAGAATAGAGAAGACAATCTTCTTCACCTGCAACAAGTAAAAGCTTGTTTCACAAGGAGATTTGAATACCTTACTCTTTTTCCGAAGTGTTTAGATTCCTAAGATAGATTACATAATACTGCATCTTGTTGATGTCCTCTATGGCAGAAGAATTGCCTTTTCCCACCTTTGCTCCAGAATATTTTAGTCTAGTAACCATAGTCCATATAGCAGGAATGATCTCCATGCCAACACCTTTCATATGAGAGGAGATTTTTTCTTCTTTAAAGGATAGGTTGGTGTTAGGGATGGCAATGACAAACTGAATTTCGCAAATACCATGACTTACATGGTCCTTGATGAAATGATGTTTGGTTTTAATGTGTTTTGTCTTTGAGTGTTGTACTAACAGTGCACGATTCTCGGTAGTATTTTCGTATGCTCGATTATTTTTTGGTGTGGGAGTTCAACTCGATTTTTGGGCCTAGGTGAGACCTATGCATATGGCCCTTTATCAGGGTGTCGTTACGCAAAGTAATTTTATATATACATTTGCTTGTAGATATGTTTGGGGCGGTGAATATAATATTGTTGCTATTTTGCATATTTGTTGTTAGCATGTGGCAATATTTTCTATTACATGTTTTTGTTGCATATCTGTTACACGTGGCTAGTTGTTATTAACCCTAGTAAGGTAGGGAGATGCATGGGTAACAGAAAGTAGGCCTGCGGATAACACCTGAAGATCATTGGTGTTTGTGGCAGGTGGTTTTTCTATTAGAGATAAAAGATTAATGTGCTTAGTATATTTTCAGTTAAGATTTGCTTATCTCCAGGGAGAATGGTTGCATATTGCATGTGCGACAATAAAATGAGAGTAAGTTTCCAAGTAAAGGTACGCTGATTTGATACACTTCCTTAACTGGTTACTTTTGGTGAGCCCTAGATGACTTGATCGTCGAAGTGTAATCAACAGGTAGGGCACTCTATGTCTCAACGGAGCCTTATTCTAGTGCGACAAGGAGGCACGAACTTGGTTCCATAGGAGGTAGATCCAGAAGGGGGTATTCGACCTGAAGTCAACTGATAACCCAGTTAACCGATGAGAACATTTGGCGCCCACCGTGGGTCCGACTAAAACTTGACCCCATCCACATCTTGGTTCGAGATTACAAACGGAGATGAGGAATACGAGCAAGTGCCATTGGGACAAGAAGGAGGTGAGAATCCCACATTGCAGCAGCTTATGGAGACCATCAGGAATCTCCAAGAAGTCAATGAGCAGTCCGGACAGGAGCAAAAGATATTATGAGAGGAGTTATGCAAAACCAATGAGGATTTGCGTAGATACCGACATATCCTGAGAGAACGAGAGTCAAATCCACCCGAGAGAGACTGCCCTGAGCCTTTCTTGCAAGCTATTATGGATGAGCCAGTGCCCACGCACTATGTGGCACCCAAGATTACTTTCACGGGGGTAGAGGACCCTCAAAGTCACCTCACTGCGTTCAATGCCTAAATAATTATCTCGGGTGGGTCAGATGCAGTATGGTGCAAGATGTTCATGGGCACCTTCACGGGCACGACAATACAGTGGTTCAGTGGACTCCCGGATGGCCATATTACCACTTTTGCACAGTTCGCCAAATTATTTCGAGAGCAGTTTTATGCCAACCAGGTAAAGCCCCCAGTCTTATATGATTTCTTCAATGTGCGCCAGAGGGAAGGGAAGACACTGAAGGATTATCTGAACCAATTTTGGGCTCTCACTGTGAGACTCTGAACTCATGATGAGAACATCATGGTGTCCGCCTTTGAGCAAGGGGTCGCTCCAGGACCGTTCTGCGATTCCCTTATCAGAAGCCCTGCTGAATCTTTTTCCAAAATCAGATGAAGAGCGGTTGCCCACATTAATGCCGAAAAAGCAATAGTAGCTAGAAACAACGGTTTGCATTCTCAGCTGGCTAAGTTGAAGGAAGTCAGCAAAGCTTCTCGGCATATGAGGGTTAATGAAACCTCGGCTGGGAAGAAGGTAGATGCCAGACAACACCCTTACAGGAAAGGGGAATTCAAGGAAAGAGGCAAAAAGAAGGAAGTCTGTCCCAAGTTCCGCATATCATACAAGGAACTGATAGGTATACCTGTAGTGGCTGAAAAGCTGAGATTCCCCCTAAAGGCTGACATAAATTTGGGAGGAAGAAAAGATATTTGGTGCGAATTCCACAAGGGATTCGGGCATGGTATTGAGCGGTGCATAGCTTTAGGCTACCAGTTGGCCGAGCTTTTGAAGGAAGGTATCTTGAAGGAGTATCTCGAAGCTGACCAAGGAGAACCACAAGAGGAAGTTGTTCTAAGGGACCATGCACATGAGGTCCCCGTGCACACCGAATTAAATACGATCTCGGGTGGGTTTTCTAGAGGAGGCAGCACGATTACCAAACGCAAAAGATACGCAAGGGAAGTGATGTCACTGGAGGCAAGATGTCATGATGACACGCCAGATCCAGATCTCTATTTCACGAAGGCAGACTTGGTAGGTGTGGTTCCTCACGATAACAACCTGGTAGTGATATTCGTTGTTATGGTAGGGAGAAAGGTGCATCAGTCTCTCATTGACCAATGGAGCTTGGTTGATGTGTTGTTATGGTCCACGTTTGTCAACTTGCGACTATCCCCTGATCAGATGAGGCTGCATGATGGATGCTTAGTTGATTTTGCAGGGACCAAGTGGAGGTTCGAGGCTACATTGATTTAAGGACGACTTTTTCAGAAGAGGAAGCGGTCAGGACTATCGTCATCAGGAATGTTGTGGTCAATAATCCCTCTGCTTATAACCTGTTGTTAGGGAGGCCCTCGTTGAACAGGTTAGGAGTGATAGCTTCTACGAAGCATATGAAAATGAAGCTACCATCCCTTGAGGGAAAGGTGATTACGAAAAGGTCCAACCAGAAAGATGCTCATAAGTGTTATGAGAGCAGCTTAAAGAACAAAAGGAGTTACAACTCTGCCACTATTTCTTATGAGGGAAAAGTGGTCGAGGTCTTGGAAGCCGAGTTAAGCCATAGACAACGGCCAAGACCAATTGGTGACGTCCGAAAACAGGAAATTGAAGAAAAGTTGTTCAAGCTCGGTGCCTCGCTAGGTCAGGATTTGCAGGACCAAATAGTTGGGGTGATAGCCAGACACTTGAACGCATTTGCGTGGTCCTCTGCTGACATGCTTGGGATAGACCCTGATTTCCTATGCCACAGGCTCAGTATGGATAATAGGGTCCAACCAGTAGTACAAAGGAGGAGGAAATTTAATGAAGAATGGCACCTAATCATCAAAACGAACACAGAAGCTGCTGAACGCCGATCATATCAGGGAGATCCAGTACCCTGAATGGTTGGAGAGCATGGTACTGGTTCAGAAGGCCAATGGCAAGTGGAGGATGTGCGTCGACTTCACAGACATGAATAAAGCATGTTCAAAAGATTCATACTCGTTGTCGAGCATTAACTCCTTGATGAACAGTGCCTCAGGTTGCCGACTACTGAGTTTTCTGGATGCATTCTCGGGGTACATTCAGATTCGGATGAACCCTAATGATGAGAGTAAGACTGCTTTCATGACGGAGTTCCCCAGTTATTGTTACAAGCTCAAACTCAAGGACGACTTCTTTCAGCAACATGGCGTACTTGAGATATGCGGCCAATTGCGGGTCATTGGCTTGATATCTGCCCGTAACCTGCTCGGTAACAAGTAACGAGTCGCTCTTCACCAGCAGCATCTGAGCTCCCAACTCCTGGGATAGGAGCATCCTAGCTATCAATGCTTCATACTCGGCCTTATTGTTGTTAGCTTTAAATGCGAACTTCAAAGACTGTTCGATCAACAGGCCACTGGGCCCTTCCAGGGTAACTCCAGCTCCACTGCCTTGCTGATTGGAAGAACCATCTACTGACAATTCCACCGGAAACCCCTGGTATCTAGGTGAAGACCTCCAAACATAAACTCAACAACAAAATTAGCATATACTTGTCCTTTAATCGACCCTCTTGGTTCATGGTGGATGTCAAACTCGGACAGCTCTACCGACCACCGCACCATATGCCCTGCTATGTCAGGTTTCTATAAAACCTTGCGGATAGGCAGATCAATCATCACTATTATGGTGAAGCTGTGAAAATAGTGTCGTAGCCTCCTAGCTATAAACACTACTGCCAGCACAACTTTCTCAATCATCTGGTAACGTTCCTCAGGCCCTTGTAACACCTTGTTGATGAAATAAATTGGCTTCTAAACTTGGCCCTGGTCCTTCACTATTACTAAACTAATCGCCCGGTCTTTGATGGAAAAATATAGGCGCAAAGGGACGTTCGCCATTGGGTTACCAAGAACGGGAAGACTAGCTAAATACTCCTTCAACTGGACGAAAGCTTCCTCACACTCAGAGGTCCACACAAAGCGATTGTTCTTCTTTAAGCACTGGAAATACGAGTAACCCTTGTCGACACTGGCTGATAGGAAACGAGATAGAGCTGTCATCTGTCCAGTCAGTTGTTGGACTTCTTTGACAGTGGTAGGGCTCCTCATTTCGATGGTGGTGACACACTTATCAAGGTTGGCTTTTATGCCCCTCTCGGTTAGCATAAACCAAAAGAACTTACCTGCCTCTACCCCGAACACACATTTTTCGAGGTTTAACTTCAGGTTATACTTGCCTATGGTCATAAACAGTTCCTCAAGATCTATCACATGCTGCTTTTTCTCTTTGGACGTAACGACCATATCGTCCACGTACGCCTGCACATTTCGCCCGAGCATGGGGGTGAGAATCATGTCCATCGACGCTGGTAAGTAGCAAACTCCATCATGAAAGCAGTTTTACTCTCATCATTTGGGTGCATCCGAATCTGATTGTACCCTGATAATGCATCCACGAAACTCAGTAGTCGGCAACCCGAGGTGCTGTCCACTAAGGAGTCAATGCTCGGCAGTGGGTATGAATCTTTCGGTCATGCTTTGTTTAGGTCCGTGAAGTCGACGCACATCCTCCACTTGTTGTTGGCTTTCTGAACTAGTACCACGTTCGCCAACCATTAAGGGTACTGGATCTCCCTGATATGGTCGACGTTCTACAGTTTCTGAGTCTCCGTCTTAATGATTAGGCGCTTTTCTTCGTTAAACTTCCTCCTCCTCTGCACTATTGGTCGAACTCTGTTATCCATAGTGAGCCTGTGGCATAGGAAATCAGGGTCTATACCAGGCATGTCTGTGGAGGACCATGCAAACGCGTCCAGGTGCCTGGCTATCACCCTAGCTATTTGGTCCTGCAACTCCTGACCTATCGAGGTGCCGAGCTTGAACAACATCCCTTCGATTTCCCGTTCCCGGACGTCACCAGTTGGTCCCGGTCGTTGTCTATGGACTAACTCAACCTCCAAGACCTCGACCACTTTTCCCACATGAGAAATAGTGGTAGAGTTGTAACTCCTTCTGTTCTTTAAGCTACTTTCGTAACACTTCTGGGCATCTTTCTGGTTGGACCTTATCGTAATTACCTTTCCCTCAAGGGATGGTAGCTTCATTTTCATGTGCTTCGTAGAAAATACCGCTCCCAACCTGTTCAACGAGGGCCTTCCTAACAACAGGTTATAAGCAGAGGGAGTATTAACCACGACATACCTGATGACGATAGTCCTGACCGCTTCCTCATCTAAAAAAGTCTTTCTTAAATCAATGTAGCCTCGAACTTCCACTTGGTCCCCTGCGAAACCAACTAAGCACCCGTCATGCGGCCTCATCTGATCGGGGGATAGCCGCAAGTTGACAAATGTTGACTAGAACAACACATCAGTCAAGCTCCCTTGGTCAATGAGAGCCCGATGTACCTTTCTCCCTACCATAACAACGAATATCACTACCGGGTCATTGTCGTGAGGGACTACACCTACCAATTCTGCCTTTGTGAAATAGAGATCTGGGTCTGGCATGTCATCGTGATTCCTTTCTTCTAATGACATCATCGCCCTTGCGTATCTCTTGTGTTTGTTAGCCGTGCTACCTCCTCCAGAAAATCCACCCGAGACCGTATTTAACTCGACGTGCACGGGGACATCATGTGCCTGGTCCCTTAGAACAACTTCCTCTTGTGGTTCTTTTTGGTTGGCTTCAAGATACTCCTTCAAGAAGCTGTCCTTCAAAAGCTTGGCCAACTGGTAGCCTAAAGCCATGCACCGCTCAGTACCATGCCCGAATCCCTTGTGGAATTCGCACCAAATATCTTTTCTTTCTCCCAAATTTTTGTCAGCCTTTTGGGGAAATCTCAGCTTTTCAGCCATTGCCGGTATGCCTATCAGTTCCTTGTACGATATGCGGAACTTGGGACGAAATACTTCCTCTTTGCCTCTTTCCTTGAATTCCCCCTTCCTATAAGTGTGATGTCTAGCCTCTGCCTTCTTCCCTGCCGAGGTCTCATTAAACCTCATAGGCCAAGAAGCTTTGCTAACTTCCTTCGGCTTAACCAGCCGAGAATGTGAACGGTTGTTTCTAGCTGCTACGCTTCTTCAACATTAATGTGGGCAACCGCTCTTCGTCTGATCTCGGAGAAAGATTCTGCAGGGTTTCTGATAAGGGAATCGCAAAACGGTCCTGGAGCGACCCTTTGCTCAAAGGCGGACACCATTAAGTTCTCATCATGAGTTCAGAGTTTCATAGTGAGAGCCCAAAATTGATTTAGATAATCCTTCAATGTCTCCCCTTCCCTTTAGCGCACATTGAAGAAATCATATAAGATTGGGGGCTTGACCCAGTTGGCATAAAACTGCTCTCGAAACAATTTGGCGAACTGTGCAAAAGAGGTAATATGGCCATCCGGGAGTCCACTGAACCATTGTATTGCCGTACCCGTGAAAGTGCCCATGAACATCTTGCACCGTACTGCATCTAACCCACCCGAGATAATCATCTGGGCATTGAACGCAATGAGGTGACTTTCAGGGTCTTCTACCCCTGTGAAAGTAATCTTGGATGCCATATAGTGCGCGGGCACTGGCTCGTCCATAATAGCCCGTGAGAACGGCTCAGAGTAGTCTCTCTATGGCGGATTTGGCTTTCGTTCTCTCGGGACACGTTGATCTCTACGTAAATCCTCATTGGTTTTGCGTAACTCTTCTCGTAATCTCTCATGCTCTTGTCTGGATTGCTCGTTGGCTTCTTGGAGATTCCTTATGGTCTCCATAAGCTGCTGCAATGTGGGAGCCTCACCTCCTTCTTGTCCCAATGGCACCTGCCTCGTATTCCTCATCTCCGTCTGCAAACTCGAACCAGAATGTGGATGGAATCAAGTTTTAGCGGGCCCCACAGTGGGTGCCAAATGTTCTCGTCAGTTGACTGGGTCGCCGATTGACTTTAGGTTGAATGCCCCTTCTGGATCTACCTCTTTTGGAGCCAAGTCCAAGCCTCCTTCTTGCACTAGAATAAGGCTCCATTGAGACAGAAGGCGCTCTACCTGTTGATTACACTCTGACGATCAAGTCAGCTGGCGAGAACATATTCTAAAATAACATTTATCTAAATTAGTGACTAATTTATAATAGTTAATAGTTAAAATTTTGGTAGCTAATGTTAGATACCAATTTAAAAACTACTTTATATACCAATAAATTTTTTTAGTTTATAAAATAGTATCAAACTTAGTCCAATATAATGACTAATTATTTTTTTGTCTCTAAATTAATTATTATTTAATAATTTTCTTGCAGTGACAATTAAATTATATATAAATTAAAAAACATATATTTATTATTATTAGGTATTCATTTATAGTTTATTTAAATTTGTAATGTTTATGATTATAATGAATACAATTCTGTATATAAAAAATTAAACACTAGTAAAGTGTATATATTACTCATAATGTTTTAAAGAGCTACACAAGTAAACAAATCCTAATCCTAATTTATTTTATATATATATATATATATATATATTATTACTATTCAAAAGTCATATTGTAGGAAATATATTGTATAGAAAGTTATAAAACACGCAATAATATATAGTTCTAATTTACAGTGTTAACTTAACATAAGTGTGGTTTTCGTTTTAACATTTATTAGTTTACTGTTTAATTGTCTTCCTTTATTTCATTGAAAATAACCACGAAATTTAACTTACAGAACTCCTCCCCACTAATAACCTGTTATTACCTTTCCAACCACTTGTCAAAAAGGACTTTGACTTCTATTTTTGCTATTATTATATGGTACTTTACAAATTGGTCAATGAACACAGTAATACCAAATTCTTCCTCATTTGACCTTTTTATTCCTAGTCTTTTCATGGATTTTAAGCATACATGAAATATAAATTTTGACACTTCATTTCAGTGCATGCTTAGGGTTTCACTTCATCTCCGATTGATAATGTATTACAATTTGCTTGTAAACACAAAAAATGTTAAAATATTAATGCAGGTTCAAATTACTTGAAGAAAAAATATTATATTATTTTCTTTAAAGAATGAAGGAAATATATAATATTTTAGTTAACCCGTTTGAATCTTGTGGTTCAGTCAAGTATCATAAAGTCGTCTTTTAAACAGAAGTGAATAGAACAACTCAAAAAGCACATTTTCTTTTCACGGTCATCTCTTTGAAGGGACTAAGGAAAAGGAAATAAAAGAGAAGAGAGAGAAAATGAAAGGTGGCATGTGTAATATGAAAAAAAAAATTAATTTAATTTATTATTAGAACCTACATGGTATATTTTTTCAAAGTTTCCATCTTATAATTTCATGCTAGTTGCTGGAAGCAATCAATTCTATTGAATATGATTTTATGTAAAATGTCCAACATATTTTATAGAATCATCTTTACCTTTTTTTTTATCTCGATTTGGATTAAAATGATAGTTCATGGGCCTTAATGACTAATTATCCTTGATTAATTAGTTTTGAGACATAATCTTATTTGTTATAATTTGAAGTTACGAACACGTATAGTTCTTATCCAATAAAATTAAATCCATTTTTGCTTATATATAGTTTTACAAATACAAAAGTATAGTCTTATAAATATTCAATTTTAGTCTTATAAAATTTCAAGTATAGATTTGGTTTTCTAATTCTCTCAAATTAAGCAATTTAAGTCCAATCTTAATATGTTATTTAATTAATTTTAATTGAAAATATTCTATGTATATAATATAAGAGATAATAGTATTAAGAAGTGAATAATATATTAGTGATAGATGAAAATGATTTAATTTTAGAAATTTGAAAGATAAAAAGAGAGATTTAGAGAAGTATATTATAAAGAGTGAAGTAATGAATTTGATACACATGGCATGTCCAGACCCTCATGATGCGAAGGTGCATTTTGTGTTTCAAGAAATGAAAAGGAAAAGTAGAAAATAAACGAAAGCTTGAGTATGTGTATGTATGGGGGCAGTAGCAATGAGAGTTAGTAGTGGGACTTGGTCTACCAACCCCTAACAAAACGGCATTTACTTCTCGTAGAATTTGAATACCCCCATTCTCAAAGGAAGGACAGTTAGTTTCTTACCCATTTCTCACCCTTCATCCCCATCACACTTTTTGTTCAACAAAAAGATCCAAATTTGAAGGGAAACCATTATCAATCTCATCACCACAGACCCCAACATAACATTCAAATTATTAAATAAACACATATTCATTCAATTCGGATACTTAACACACTATTTCAAAACTACATAAAACATCATCCGCAAGCTCACAATTCCACTTCAGACACAAAAATAACAACTTATTAATAATATAATAATATTAATAATGAAAATAATAATAATTTTTATTCTTATTAAGCTAATTTGCGAATCACAGTATCATGAACCAGTATTTGCGCGATTCATTTGTTATTAAAATGACATGTGGGTGATGTGAGTTACGTGTAACTCTTCCTTTCGACGGTTGTAGTTTATCCTTCAGTTGAATGTCACAGCTCAGTGACGTTGGAAACTGAACGAGGTCGTTTTATTTCTGTCATAAAAGAAGGTCCTCTTGCTAATTTATTCTCCTACGTTTTGAAAGAAAGAGCCCCGTTAAATTTCAAAAATACCCTTTGCTATATTTTATTTAAAAATATATAATTCATACATTGACTGGTATTAAAGCAGATAATTATGAAACTTATTAAATTATAATAAATAATATAATTTTTATGCATTGCTATTGAATGATATATATTAAATTCATTGACTTTCATTATTGAACGTAATGAAACTGAAAACTGAAAAGGGTCTTTAAGTATAAGAAACAGAAAAAAAAATGGTGAGATAATGAAAGAAAATCAGAAAATGTGATTTTCCATTAAAGGAACAGCGTGTGGTTCAGTTTTGGTAAGTTTCTTGATACGGTGCAAAAGGGTAGGTTGGGCAATGGAAAAAGGGTGTGAAAATGAATAAAAGAAAAGGGAGATTGAGTGGGGAATAAATACAGAAACGGGCAAGTGTGGCATGTTACATGTTCTTGTTTCTCTCTCTTGATACATGCACATCTTTAATTAAACCTCAATAAATTCAAATTTTAATTCTTTTTACGGTTTCCGTAAAAGGGGAAATAAAGAAACCCCCATTTTAATTTTCTCTTCCTTTTTTGACTTTTTATTATTTCTTCCACATTTTTATATCTCTTGGTGGAGGAATGCTTGTCACCTACTCCTTTCATACTTCGCACTCCATCCCTTCTTCTCTCTCTCTATCTCTCTCCCTCTCAAAGCACAACACAAGACACAATAATCAGAGCAGCGCAATTCAATTCACCAAAATGCGAATACCCTCTTGAAGTGGGTTCCGTTGATTGGCGATGGACAAGCACAAGTGCAAGCTTTGCTTCAAGAGCTTCTCCAATGGGAGAGCCCTGGGGGGTCACATGCGCTCTCACATGATGAACCTTCCTCTCTCGAAGCCCGAAGAAGCGTCACCGCGAACCATCCAACTCAGCTTCGAAGCCGATTCAGCTTCTTCTTCATCTTCCTCGTCATCCGATGATGACGACGACGGTGACAAGGGTCTCTGTTACGGCCTCAGAGAGAACCCCAAACGAAGCATTCGCCTTGTGGATCCCGAATTCTCGTTCGCAGCTGCAGACACTGGCTCCGCGATCCTCCATGACAGAGAGAGCGAGTCCGAGTCATCCAAAAGCAACCCAACTCGTAAACGATCCAAAAGGCCATGGAATAATAATAATAACAACAACAACAATTATTATTATTTTAATGATAATAATAATAATGATACTAACAACTATACCACCCCCAGCATGAAGAAGCAGGTTTTCGGAACCGAACATGAAGCCCTGATGAAGAAGAAGAGTAAGACAGAATCGTGGGTGGACCACGAACCTGCGAGCTCGGTTTCCGAAGCAACGACCGAGGAAGACGTGGCGTTTTGTCTGATGCTGCTTTCGAGGGACAAATGGAAGCGACATAAGGAGCAGCCGCAATTCGTGGAGGTGGAAGATCAATACGAGGAAGAGGAGGAGGAGGAGGAAGAGGAGGAGGACGAAGCGTTTGAGGAGAGCGAGGAATCTCAAGAGACAATGAAACTGTGCAAAAACCGAGTACGAGGAAGGTACAAATGCGACACGTGCAACAAGGTGTTTCGATCGTACCAAGCGTTGGGGGGCCACCGAGCGAGTCACAAGAAGATCAAAGTGAACGTGAAAATGGACGGTGAAGAAGCGGAAGTTGAGCACAGGAAGAAGAGTGGAACGTGTGGCGTGGAGAAGAAAATCCACGAGTGCCCCGTATGTTTCAGAGTCTTCGCTTCGGGTCAAGCACTTGGGGGACACAAGAGAACCCATGTTACTGGGTCAGCACCTGCAACAGTTCCATCAACTTCAGCAAAGTTTGGAAACAGCTTCATAGATCTCAACCTTCCGGCTCCGATTGACGAAGACGAGGCTAGCCAAATCGAGAACTCTGCTGTGTCGGATGCAGAATTCGTCAAAACCCGATAGGTAATGGAGAAAGGATGAATTTTTTTGGTGCCCAGAGATAAATTTATTTTTTATAAGTTTTATATATGTTCTGCAAACTAGATAATATGGTTACTCTACATCATTCATGTAATGTTATAAATTATAATCATATAATTTTTCCTAGATTCTAACCTCAATGCAGTTCTTCTGATCTGTGCTGTATCTCTGTAAGAAATGTCATAAGGAATCAATCAATGGAGGATTCGAAAGTTATGCTTATTTGTTCTGTTAATTTAGATTCAGATGACCCTTTCTTTTCCCCTTTGCTACGGAGTAAGTAGTGGCCCGCATGCGTGTTTTAGTGGGCTCTGTTTCAGCTTCCAAGCAAATACAAAGTAACAGTTCCAGTTTTCCACTTCTGACTTCAAGGAACATTGTACAGTTCCATGAAAAGATATGTGTTTCCCATGCTTCTTTAATTTTTTTTTTTTTTCTTAAATTCCCCTCTGGGTATTTAAGAAGTTCCGTATCTTTTCCCCCTTTTCTTCCTTTCATTTTCTTTTTCCGCTCAAAGGAACTGTCCCTAAGTTATTTTTCCTACTTTTCATTCCAAATTTTCAACACATCTTTGTACCTAGTAGAGGTTGCAAGGTGAATCAGAAAATTAATTTGATTGTCTTTGATGGTGATTTCTGCCGGTGTTATTGGTAATTCTTTCTAGATGAAAATAAACCTGATCCTTATTTATTTGCTGATGTTAGATTAATTTGGTTCTTTATGAGGACTTTAAGCAGATCCCTAGTAGGACGTAACTCCAGTTATAAATCTCAAGCAGGTCTTTGGTGCTTTACGAGGGACTTTAAGTCACCTTCATTAAATATGTAATAAATGGCATAACATATGTTCCTTATACTTTTTTCTTATTTTTCACTTATTTGTATTGTATTGGTTTGGTCAATTAGAAAACAACAGAGGGTTATGACCAGGCCTGTTACAATTTCACTCCAAAGAAAATCTGTCTGCTTAATAATCTAGCAAATCAGAAAACATTGCTGGAAGAGATTATCCCGTTCTTTGGCTCTTGCGATTACAAGTTTACCTAGTCTTGTTTTGGATTGATCTATTTGGTTCACTTTGAATAACAATTGTTATAGTTGTATTTGAAGTTATAAATATGATAATATCTCAAATATTATGCAATTTAGTATGATTTTATAGAGATTTTTTCTTTGTTAGGAAGTTAGAGGTTCTCTCTTCTTTATTTATAATGAATTTTTCTCTTCTAACGATAGTTTTAGGTTTCTATAGTTTATGGGAATATGGTTACACTCTCATGTATTGTCAAGAAAATTCTGATCAAGCTTCAAGAAGAAACAAGATATCAAAACAAACTAAACTTTCAGGATCAAGGTTCTTGGTTTGTTTTTTGATTTTTTTGGTAGTTCATGATATTGATGGCCTTAGGAATGAGAGGGTTAGGACCTAGGTTGCCTTAGATTGATTATTTTAGGAATTTGGTTAAATCTTGGAGGTTTCTTCAAGATAATCTTGGAGAAACTAAAGGTATATTATGGAAGTTAAGAGTATGGGTGGAAGACGTTTCTTGGTTATATTTTTGGGGCCCTTTTGGTAATTCAGTTATGTGGTTTTGTTGTAGATGAGATAAGGGATAGATTGATCTAGGTTTGGTGAATTTTAGATGAAGATTGGGTGGTGAAAAGTGATTATGCCAAGAGCTAAAAGGGAGGAGGTAGTTTCAAGTATTCTTGGTAGCTTATTGGAGAAACTTGGTTTCAATGGTGCTGGTGTGTGTCTAAGGCTGAAAACTTTCTTTTGTGTTTTAGGTGCTTCTTAGGGATAATGTAGGGTGATTTATTACCTCATCAAATGTACACAATCCTTAGGTTGTCTGATATCACAAAGAAAAAAAAGCTATCAAATCACTCAATTGATCTATCTTTCAAAGGTTCATTCGTACATGAAGTGGTGGCCTCCTTTATAGTTTAAGGAACTATATCCGATCAACTCTAAATGGAGATATGAGACTTCATTTTATACAAAGACACTTAGAGTTAATTGTTCTGACTTGGGTTAGCTTTATTATAATATCCAAATAAACTATTTTAACATATGCCTCTTTTCAAGATATTTTTGTCACGTGGAAAGTTTGCTTCTATATTTTTATTTTATTTTTTATTGTCTTCTTGAGGAATCTTATCCAAGATTTTCTTCATTTGAAGACTTCTTTTTTCAGGATCCCATCAATAACCAGCGGTATGTCATTCTTAATTTTTCTCTTCTTTTCTTAATTTTTTTTTCATTTTGATCTTTATTGTCTTTAACAATGTATTCTTTTCATGACCTAAATATTAATCCAAATTATGTTTTAAATCAACATTTATTATTAGATCTTGCATCCTTGAATGTAAACATAAGATATCAATGATTTAATAATAACTTATCGATACATAATCTCTTGAGCTTGACCTAAATATTAATCCAAATTATGTTCTAAATCAACATTTATTATTAGATCTTGCACCCTTGAATGTAAAGATAAGATATCAATGATTTAATGATAACTTATCGATACATAATCTCTTGAGCTTGAGCATGAGTATAGAGTTTAATAATTTGAACATATCGATCTAATGATAGCCTTTCGACACATGACCATGAAGTTTACTCACTTGAACTAATTGATATGATGATAACCTATCAACACATAATATCTTAAGATTGAACAGAAGTGTAAAGTCTAATAAGTCAAACATATTGATATGGTGATAGTTTATCGTCATAAAATCCTATCCATTTTCTTATTATAATATGTAAAGTTGATTGTGTACTTATGATGGAGAGATCACATAATAAATAATGTTATGAGAATAAATCAGTCTACTCCTGAAGACTTTTTTCTTTTCATCACAAGAACAAGACTTATTAAAAGTGAAGGTTTAAGAAATGAATTGCACACATAAATGTTCACTAGTAGGAATGACAATGGATAGAACCTTAATATAGTACTATAGTATTTTTTATGTACTTGCATTTTAAAAAAATTACTCCACTTATCCAAAAATAACATTTTACATTGTAAAAATTCTGTTAGTTAATGTGAAATAGATGTGGTGACATTTTTGTAATTTTAGAAATAATTTCAACATCAGTCACTTCTATAACTCAAAGTATACTGATATGATATTAATTTTTATGGAGCCTATATGTGCTATCTCTATATTGCATCTGTAAGAGGAATAATAGATGTAATATGTAATGTATTTCACATCTATTATAAAATATAATTGAAGTAAAAGCTACAATTGGTGCTTCATTTTTCTTCTTGCCTTCGTGCTCCACCTTATTTCCAATGAAAACCTCCACTCTACAAGCCCTTGTTCTTACGAGAGAAAACCCACTTTTTATGAAATCAAAAGTTAACTCTAGGAAATGGCTTGAATAGAGAGTTTAAACTTTTGAAAAATATTGATTTGGAAATAAGTGGGCGAGTAGATAGTCTTTGGCAAAGCCTTAGGATTCGTTGAGCAATTTTGTTTTAAGTTTGGTATTTGTTATTGGAGCATATTTATTGAACACATGTAAATTCATTGAGCAATTGACATTTATTTTTGTTACTTAGAATTGTTAATCATATTTTCTTTCGTATGTAAATTTACTAAGCAATTTGACATTTGTTGTATATTTTGGATTTTCATTGAGCAGATTTTGGTTTGTTAAGTGAATTTACCTTTGTCTTGAAAGTTTCTTGCCCACATAGAAATTAAACTTTTTAATGAGTAATTCCTCCTCTAGTCTTATTTACCAAAGATATTGTAAGAATGAAGACTTTGAAATAAATGTTTAATAATAGAAAGCAAGGTTGAATATAGCCTTAAACATACTTTGGAAAACAATTTGGCAACATGATGTCTATTAGACACTGATTGATGTTCATATTATAGTTTTAAAATTTGTTCATAAATAATAATATTTGATAAAATCAAGAAGAGCTTAAAAATACTTTGAAAAACTTTTTCACAACATGATGTCTATTAGACTCTATTGGTGTTCACATTATAGTTTTAAAATTTGTTCACAAATAATAATATTTGATAAAAATCAAAAAGGGCTTGTATACATGTAATAAACAATAGAAGCAAACACTATTGTTTATACTACTACACCCTAACCTGAGCTATGTTTAGTTCACTTTTTCCAACTACAAATGAGTTTCTCTAATAAAATAATGATTACAAGTATTTTCATTTCCACTTTTGACATACATACAACTACACAAAACTACTTGTGGCTATCCATTTATCTATCATTAAGATAAAAAATATGCACATTATGTTAAACCTAGCTGAGTACATAATGTCACTCCTTGCAATACTTTTCTTTAGGGTTTATAAGGAAATCTCTCAAATAGAGGGTGTATGAACTAAAATTCCTTACTAGAGTAACTTTACAAAATTGAAATATTTACAAAGAAAGTTTACATTCTAAAGTCTTCTAGCAAATAGACTTTTACAAAAAGCACTTGAAAACTTTTAGAATATTTTGCATGCAAGTCTAACATAGATAAATATATTTATTTAAGTTCTTTTGCAAGACTTCCCTTATATTTATAGACATCCTAAAAATGACCATTATGCATGCTTTTTTTTGTCCTTTTGTGTCAAAACTTGTTTGGAACATATTTTACTTTATGTTGAAAACTTGCACGTTTACTCTTAATGTTTATGGTAAATGACACATTTTTCTTTGTATCTTTTTTTGTTCTTTTAACAACACCATATTGAGCATGCATACTCAGAAAGTTTATGTTCTTTTGTCAAAATTATCTTTGGGTTGTGTTATTCAACTTACTTCAAAGGTAGACTTTCTCACATTTACTAATCTATCTTACGATTTTAGCATGTAAGTTTCACTTACTCTTAATGTTTATGGTAAATGACACATTTTTCTTTGTATCTTTTTTTGTTCTTTTAACAACACCATATTGAGCATGCATACTCAGAAAGTTTATGTTCTTTTGTCAAAATTATCTTTGGGTTGTGTTATTCAACTTACTTCAAAGGTAGACTTTCTCACATTTACTAATCTATCTTACGATTTTAGCATGTAAGTTTCACCTACTATTGAATATGTATCTTGCCTTTGTATATTGCATATATTTCTTCTTTAGACACGGGTCTAGTCTTGATGTGTATGTGTTTAGCATTTTTTTGACTTCATGAAATCTTCATACTCGTATTTAACACTTTATGTAGACTTACGTCTAGTCTTCATACACTTGTGTCTAGACTTCATCTAATTTATCCATGTCTATGTCTGATTATTAAGTATTATAGACTTATGTAATCAATTAAACACTTAGTAGCTTTGTTAAAAACATTAAAATATGTATTATTTATTATTATCAAAACCATGAGTGCCTTTCACAAGACTCTCATATTTAAACTTGCGTTTAATTATATGAATTTTCGCCTATTCCTTAACAAACTCTCCCTTTTTTTATAATGACAAATAATACTAGTTTTATGTAGGGAAAAACATACTTCTTTTTGTTTATCTAGTCACATTATTTTACTTAATATTTTTCAAAAGGAATTAGAGTGTAACTTAATTTTTGATTGATTACATGATATGTTTTACAAAGCATAAAGCATGATAACTTAGGTGACAACGGTTATTAGTAAGATTCGTCATCTATTTGCTTTTTATTTTACCCTAACCAGAGCCCGCCTTACTTACTCTCTAATCACTTTTGTTTTCGACCTCTCACGCTTTTGTCTCCCTAAATCCTTGCTCTCCCTACACCTTGCTTCCATTTCTCTTTGTAAGTTCTTATTATATTTTTGTATTAGTTGTATGTTGGTCATCCATTCCTCCATTGCTCATATTTAATATTTTTAGGTTATCCACTGTGCAGGGCGTATTCTTGATTGTGTTTTGGTCTCTTCTATTGTGCTCCTTCCACTATTGCCCACCATCACCAAGTTGGTCAAATTTTTTATTCTTAAATATTTTTATTTTTTGTTTTTGGGGTTAATTTATAGATTATTAGAGTAAAAAAAATTTAAAAAAATTTAATTTTTTTTTAGGATTTATAATTAAAATTATTTTAGTTAATATTATTTTAGTTATGTAATTAAGATTATTAAAATTTAATAATTAATATAAGGGTTTATAAATAGAGTAATATGATTTTATAAAAAAAAAAAAGGATTTATAATTAATATTATTTTAGTTAATGATATAATATTTTAGTCCCCCATATTTGCTTGTATTTTCTTGCTTTCTTTCTTTTTTTAATAATATTTTTTTTTCATGTGGTGACAAATGATTGTAGTTACTTGAGGTGTCAGCCTAGCTAAGATGTCAAGTTTCATAGTGATGCCTAACATGAGAGCTTTTATAAAAAAAATATAATAATTAATATTAGGGTATTTAATTAGTGTTTATAAAGTATGACCACCACACAACCAAACCTACGTATAATACTTAAACGTCTACTAACAAGATTTTTCTATTAATCAGGACATGGCGTGGATAATACTCAGAGGTTGACCCAATGCAAATTATCAAAAGCTGACATGGTTGAACCTAAATGTTTGTAATTTTTTGTTTTCCTCTCTTCATTGTTTGTCAATATATCAATATTAACTTTTAATTGAATTATAGTGTAATAAACAACCAGGAGAGTATGAGTGTGGCTACTATGTTATGAAATGGATGATTACCATTATATAAGGATAGGAATTCAAAGAAATTGGGAGCAGGTAACACTATAAGAAAAAAGGGTTTTAACGGGGTTTAATTTTACATTATCCAAGGTTAAAACCTTTATTAAGTCATTTACCGAGGGTTGCAGTTTCCGCCGCTAAACCATCCATGTGGAAGGTGTTCCCTGGGATTTTTAAACCTTAGGAAAAGTCTTCCAGAACCCCTGTTAAATACCATGGGTTTAAGAACCTTCACGAATTACTGCGGGTTTCAAAACCTCCATAAAATACCATGAGTTTCAAAATCTCCATTAAATGCCATGCGTTTAAAAACCTCTGTATAATACTATGGGTTCAAAACCTCCGTAAAATGACTTCTTGATGACTTTGAGCTCTTGATCTTGCGGTTTTTGTGGTGGTTTTGGCGGAAGCATTCACGGATTGAGGTGGAATAAGGCTCTCCTAGGAGTTGTGTAAGCCTTAGAGGTGCATGAAGAGTATGAAGATGAGAGAGGTTCAGCCAACTCTCCTTGAGGTGAAAGAATTGAAGATTAACGACCTAAATCTCAAGAGATTTTAGGCAAGGGAGTATGAATGGCACAAATTTGGCAGCATTTCAATACTCAAAATAATCTTGTCAATACATGACCCAAAGCACTCCTTATATAGACTTTGGAGGTCGGACTTGCTAAGAGAAAAGGAGGGAAAATTCAAAGTGATGACACATGTGAGAAGTGGCGCCTAAATGGAGGTAGGTTCTAGAATCCTTCCTTGTGTGGTTGGTCTAGAACTTACGCCCATTAGGTCTAGCTAATTGGACCGGACCTTAGTTTAATTAGAAATGGGTATTTCTAATTAAACTTAGGTTTAGCCTTCTAAGTACCACTTTTTATGTTTCATCACAATTACAAAAAGATTTAAACTATGCTACTTGACAAAAAGTAAAAAGGTATTACACACTAGAGTTTATGACATGTAAAATGTGTTCTCTTGACTCCTCTTTGACTATGACTCTAGTGGTTGCCTCAATGTAGCATTTTGGTGGCCTCTTAAAGGGTTGGTGCTAGGGCCTCTTCCATCACTTCTTGTCTGAAATAACCTTCAACCCCATTTTCCACCATCTTTAATGATCCTCCTGACTTCTCTTTTCCACCATAAACACACTACTCTCTGGCACATGCTCAATGGTCATTGACGATAGTCCTAACAAGGAATCACAATTTAGCCACACTTATGTCTATTATATATAAGGAGAAGAAACACTAAATAAGACACTACCATTGCTTCTTCCATCACCTTACTGCCCCAACTCGGGTCACAAGCCACCGTTACCTAGCTTGGCAACAACTAGTGTTTATCATGGCTTTATATATCCTAAATAATTGCATTATCTATCAGATATGAGCTTAAAAGCCATGTGTGTTCTTGGCTTCGAGGGCTTCAAAGATTGCAAAAACATATTGCGAGGAGAAATTAACTTTATCACTTCTCACTTTCACATTGAATTAATTATTGGATGCATTTTATAATAAAGGCCTTAATTTAAAATATTTCAAAATTATGAGAATTAAATATTATCAATTATAACTAAAACTAAAATTGCACTTAAAATATACGTACATCAAAAGCTAAAAAATAATAAGTCAGGTTTTTCGAAGAAGGAGCTCGTAACAAAAAAAAAACTAGGTATTATATAAACCAACTACCAACAAATACTGTTGAAATACTTATTATCCAAGATTAGTTTTGAAATTCTTATTATCAAAGGTTATTTTGATGAGTTTTGAAAATGAATTTTTGAAACTTTAGAAAACTTATTTGTAATGTAAAGTTACACTTTCAAAATTTTAGAGAAATTAGTTATAAAACATATTAAAATTATATAGTTTTTAATTATTTATTTATAAATACATTTAATTATATTTATTCATTGAAGTTTGGAAAATCTAGAGCGTTTTATTGAGGTTCTACAATAATATTTCAGTAATATTTCATATTAAAATATAGGGACTAATAATGATTTATTGCTAATTTATAACAAGCACTTGAAAACTTTTAGAATATTTTTCATGTAAGTCTCACATAGATAAATATATTTAATTAGGTTCTTTTGCATGACTTCCCTTATATTTATAGACATCCTAAAAATGACTATTATGCATACTTTTCTTGGTCCTTTTGTGTCAAAACTTTTTGGAACATATTTTACTTTATGTTGACAACTTGCACATTTAGTCTTAATGTTTATGGTAAACGACACATTTTTCTATGTATCTTCTTCTGTTCTTTTAACAACATCATATTGAGCATGCATACTCAGAAAGTTTATGTTCTTTTGTCAAAATTATCTTTGGGGTGTGTTATTCAACTTACTTCAAAGGTAGACTTTCTCACATTTACGAATCTATCTTACGATTTTAGCATGTAAGTTTCACCTACTATTGAATATGTATCTTGCCTTTGTATATTGCATATATTTCTTCTTTAGACATGGGTCTAGTCTTGATGTGTATGTGTTTAGCATTTTTTTGGACTTCATCAAATCTTCATACTCGTATTTAACACTTTATCTAGACTTATGTCTAGTCTTCATACACTTGTGTCTAGTGCTTTATGTAGATTTCATCTAATTTATCCATGTCTATGTGTGATTATTAAGTCTTATAGACTTATGTAATCATTTAAATACTTAGAAGCTTTGTTAGAAATATTAAAATGTGTATTATTTATTATTATCAAAACCATGAGTGCCTTTGACAAGACTCTCATATTTAAACATGTGTTTAATTATATGAATTGTCACCCACGCCTTAACAACCTTTTTCTTTTTTTAATAATGACAAATAATACTAGTTTTAAGTAGGAAAAACATACTTCTTTTTGTTTATCTAGTCACTTAGTTTACTTAGTATTTTTCAAAAGAAATTAAACCGTAACTTAATTTTAGATTGATTACACGGTATGTTTTCCGAAGCATAAAGCATGATAACTTAGGTGACAAGTTTGTTTAAGCTTAAGAAACAAATTTTGTGTGTGTAAAGTTTGTTTGCGTACTTTAGTTTTCCGAATAATTTTTTTAGCAAAACATCATGCATAAGAGTGTATTTAACATTATCAAAGAAAATAAAGGTAAAACATTTATTAGAAAGCACAAAAGATATTAACAAATCATAAATCATAAGGTTTGAAGAGTGTATATATATATATATATATATATATATATATATATATATATCACTAGTACAAAATTGGTTCAAAGTCAAACGTTCATTAAAATGTGGTGACATTTTTTAAATTAAAACGAACCTATAGACAGATTCATGGTAAAACCGATGTTTGTAGTTATAACTCAGCACATAGACAACGGTTCCTATCAACAATCACTGTCTATGAGCCTCACATATACAACTATAAACAGCGGTTATTAGTAAGATTCGTCGTCTATTTGCTTTTTATTTTACCCTAACCAAAGCCCGCCTTATTTACGCTCTTATCACTTTCGTTTTTGTTCTCTCGCACTTTTGTCTCCTTACAACCTTGCTCTCCCTGCACCTTGCTTCCATTTCTCTTTGTAACTTCTTATTATATTTTTCTATTTGTTGTATGTTGGTCCTCCATTGCTCATATTTGATATTTTAAGGTTATCCACTGTGTAGGGCATATTCTTGACTGTGTTTTGGTCTCTTCTATCGCTCTCTTTCCACTGCCCACCACCACCAAGTTGGTTAAATTTTTTATTTTTTGTTTTTGGGGTTAATTTATAGATTATTAGAGTAAAAAAAATTAAAAATAATTTTAGGATTTATAATTAAAAATATTTTAGTTAATATTATTTTAGTTATGTAATTAAGATTATTAGAATTTAATAATTAATATTAGGGTTTATAAATAGAGTAATATGATTTTATAAAAAAATAGGATTTATAATTAATATTATTTTAGTTAATGATATAATATTTAGTCCCCATATTTGCTTGTATTTCCTTGCTTTCTTTCTTTTTTTAATAATATTTGTTTTTATGTGGTGGCACATGATTGTTGTTACTTGAGATGTCAAGTTTCATAGTGATGCCTAACATGAGAGCTTTTATAAAAAATATAATAATTAATATTAAGGTATTTAATTAGTATTAATAAAGTATGACCACCGCACAACCAAACCTGCGTATAATACTTAAACATCTACTAACAAGATTTTTTCTATTAATAAGAGCATGGCGTGGAGAATAGTTAGAGGTCGACCCAATGCAAATCAACAAAAGCTGACATGGTCGAACCTAAATGTTTGTAATTTTTTGTTTTCCTCTCTTCATTGTTTGTCAATATATCAATATTAACTTTTAATTGAATTGTAGTATAATAAACAACCGGGAGGGTATGAGTGTGGCTACTACGTTATGAAATGGATGACTATCATTATATAAGGATATGAATTCAAAGAAATTGGGAGCATGTAACACTACAAGAAAAAATGGTTTTAACAGAGTTTATTTTTACATTATCCAGGGTTAAAATGTCTATTAAGTCATTTACCGAGGGTTACAGTTTCCCCCGCTAAACCATCCCTAGCGAAGGTGTTCCCTGATATTTAAAAATCTCAGGAAAAGTCTTCCAGAACCCATGTTAAATACCATGGGTTTAAGAATCTTCATGAATTACTACGGGTTTCAAAACCTCCGTAAAATACCATGGGTTTAAAAATCTCCGTTAAATATCATGTGTAAGGATCTAGAAAATAACCTTACAGTAGCAGTGGTACATTTTAAATGACACCTGAATATTTTATTATTAAAATGAAAATAGCATATAAATAGAAAATTCAGTTATTTAGGTTTCATTTTAAAAGAACCACCATCTCTCTAAAAGTTTTCTTTTCCCTTTTCTCTCCCTTCTATCTAAGATTCTGACCTCCTCGTTCATTAGTTTGATGATCAAAGTATGCCATTAGACTCCTGGCAGTGAAGACTACAAGACTGCCCGATCAAAATCTCCGATAGAGTAAGTTTATTTTTGTCCCCTTTTCCTTTCCTCTCCTTCTCTTTATGATTCTAACATCCTCAGTTATCAATTTGACGATCGGAGTCTGCCATTGGACTCCTGGCAATGAACTCTACAAGATTGCCCGATCAAAATCTTAAACAGAGTAAGTTCATTTTTGCCTTTTTCTTTAAGTCAAATTTTGAACTTGATAGGGTTGTCTCTGCATGAGTTTTGCATGTGACTCTTTTAGCTTTAGGGTTAATCTCTATTAACTCAAGGTCCTAGTTATATAGTTAGATTTTGATTAGGACTCTGTGGTGCAGGTTAATTACCTTTAAGCTTTTGGGTAGATTTGGAGCTCTTAGTGAGCATCAGCTAAAGTTCAAGTAAGGGAAGTTAGTCTTATTCTTTTCAATAAAATCCTAGGTTAGAAGATTCTGGATGTGAGGGTGACGTGGTCACCAATTCCAAGTGTTTTTCCTTGCAGGATTGTCTCTTTTGAAGTGTAAAGTAATATATTGTCTGAAATAGTTGATTTTGAATATTTTATATTGATTTTAAGGTGAATAAGTTGTTGAAGGTGTTTGTGATTGAGAATTGAAAGTGTTTAAATGATGATATGAATGAGTTGAACTGTTTTAGAATATTTTGTTGAATTACTTAAATAAGATGTTTAATGAGAAGTGGTTGTTTGATTTATATGATGAATGATTTATAGAGTATATATTTGGAACTTAGTTATGTGTTTAAGTGAATTTGAGATATATTTGGATTGTTTAGAAAGTTTAAAATATGATGTGATTGAATGATGGATTGATGTGTTAAATGATATATGTAATAAGGTGAAAGTGTGATCAAGACATAGTATTTTCAAGAAAGAAAATACCGTGTTGGAGATAGTTATTAGGGTGTATTGATTTGTGAGTGTCCTGTGAATGAGACGATCCTGACTCTACTGATATAATGAAATCACATAGATGAAGTTATTTAGTTGGTGAGAGTCGAAGGAGGTTCATTTGGCTGAGTCTGAGGTTTGAAAGAACTAATCAGAGCAGATCAAATGGTTTTACCCTGTCATATGAGATATTGAGATTGATTATGCGCATGACTATGTGGATTCACAGTGAGTAGTATGACGGGTGCAGGTCTCTGGATGCTAATTTAAATACACGAGTCTTCCGGAAGTAGAGTCAAGTGTCTAAGTATGTGAGTCAGTAGAAATATGACAAGAGTAACGTGGATGATGAACGTGATAGAACCTTGATGAACTTGTGAAAATGTGTGAATATTGATGGTTTATGTTGATATTTAAAGTTTTATATTTGAAATTTTAAAAATAGCTAGCTTACCCTGTGCTTTGTCTTGTGTTTGTTTTCTATAATCTGTGATGATCGTGTTAATTTATACGAGAGCAAATGAAGTTGCAGGTGATAGAGCTCTTCGGTGAGTATCCAGAGGAACATATGTTTTATGTTGAATGTTTTGTTTGTAAACTTTTGTGTAAATATTAAAATCCCTATGAAGAGGGATATGTTTTTGAGATACAATTATGAAATAGTTGTATATATTCATAAGTTAATTAAATATTTCTTGTTTTACTGTTATTTTATTATATATGGGTAAAATTAGGGATGTTACACCATGCATTTAAAAACCTCTATAAAATACTATGGGTTTAAAAACCTCCATAAAATACCATGGGTTTCAAAACCTCCATAAAATGACTTGTCTTCTGAAATAACCTTCAACCTCATTTTCCACCATCTCTAATGATCCTCCTGAATTCTGTCTTCCACCATAAACACATTGCTCTCCGACACATGCTCAATGGTCGTCGATGACATGTTAGAGTTGATGGCTACAACAAGAGGGGGGGGGGGGTGAATTGTTTTCAAACTATTTTCACAAATACTTGGCTTAGAATAAAACTTTTTCAATCAACCCAGAAAAGCAATTCAGAAAGCTAATCAAATTACCAAACAGAAACAAAAGCAAAATATTAATCGGTTAAAATAGCGATTTAATCGGTTGTTTATGATAACAAAAAATACAAAGAAATAGAGAGAGAAATGATAGAGAGAATTTCACATAGAGATTATATTGGTTCACTCTATCATAGAGCTACATCCAGTCCTCAGTCAAACCACTGAGTTTTTACTATGCAACCAATCACAAATTACACAAACACCACACACAAAGAGGTGACTTTGAATCCCACAAAGCCTACTCACCCTCCTTGCACACAACATACACCTCAAGCCAGAATCACACTATTATATAAACCAACTACCAACAAATACTGTTGAAATACTTATTATCCAAGATTAGTTTTGAAATTCTTATCATCCAAGGTTATTTTGGTGAGTTTTTAAAATAAATTTTTGAAACTTTAGAAAACTTATTTGTAATGTAAAGTTACACTTTCAAAATTTTAGAGAAATTAGTTATAAAAATATATAAAATATATTAGAATTATATATTTTTTAATTATTTATTTATAAATATATTTAATTATATTTATTCATTGAAGTTTGAAAAATAGAGAGCATTTTATTGAGGTTCTACAATAAATCTTTGGAATTTAGTGAAGGTTAAAAAACCTCCGTTATTTTGGTGAGATTTTAGAATAAACCTTTGGAATTTAACGAAGGTTAAAAATTCTCTGTTATTTTTTTTGGTTTGAAAATAAACTTTTGAAATTTAGCGAAGGTAAAAAAATCTCTGTTATTTTGCTAAGGTTTTAGAATAAACCTTTGGAATTTAGGGAAGGTTAAACAAACCTCCGTTATTTTGCTGAGATTTTAGATTAAACTTTTGGAATTTAAAGAAGGTTAAAAAAATCTTCGTTATTTTGCTGAGGTTTTAGAATAACCTTTGGAACTTAACGAAGGTTAAAAAAACCTCTGTTAATTAAATCAAATCCTAGGGTTATATTAACTTCCACTAAATAACCTCTGTTAATTAAATCAATTCCTAGGGTTATTTAACTTTCGCTAAATAACCTCCATTAAAAACCTTTTTTCTCGTAGTGTAATAATATTTAAATTATTCTTTATAATAAAAGTATATGTACTTTAACACTAATTTGAACTTATATTGTATTACAGTATTTTACGGATGCTCAATCGCCACATTCAGAAGCAATGAACTATGTGAGAAATGTTTGGGGCATTGATAAGTGCCTAATTTCAGTAATATTTCATATTAAAATATAGGCACTTATGAGGATTTATTGCTAATTTACATATAAAATAATTCATAATTTATGAATTTATACCTTTTTACATTTTTATGATCTTTTTTTGAATAAGAGCATTTTATTCTCAAATTTGGTATTAATTGAAAGTTTCTAGGAAAGATTGGAGATTTGGATTAAAAAGGAATGAGGTTGAAATCGGAAAATGAGGTAGAAAAATGGAGAAAGTCGGAACCTAGAAGGTACCAAAATGGAGAAAGTTTCGAAAAAAGCCAATTTTGCAACAAGAGATTCTCACTCAAGCGAGAATGCATTAGACAAATTGGGCATTTTTTATGTTTGATCACTTCGCTCATTAGCACGACACAGGAAGTGACCTAACTCTAGAAAATTAGGTTAAATAGGGGGATAGAGGCTCAACCCTAGGGTACCAGATTGAGAGGAAAACACCATTGAGTGAGTTGTAACCCACTTGGAAGAATAGAATGTGCTAGAGGTATGTGTGGCTAATTTTACCATTTGGGATTGAGAGTAATCTACTCGAACTCTTATGTATTGAGGTGATATTTAATATGATATAATATTTTGTTCTTGATTGATTATTGGTATTGTTATTTTACTTCTAAATTTCTATGACAAATTGAGAATCTTAAATATGTCTGGAAGGTATTTTTAGGGTTCTAACCTAAACAACAATACTTAACAAATTTGAGTGTTAGGAATAGACTTGAAATGTTAATTGCTATTAACGTCTGAGCTTTGTTCTAAGTTGTTCTTATAATTATGCAAAGGATCGATATAAATGACTTTTTACGAGTATCAATTTTAATCAAAGAACTTAATATTAAAATGCTAATCAAAATACACGAGAGTGAGAGAGATGAAACCTAATCCCTATTTTTCCAATTTAAAGCAATTAATTCTTTGTCTGTTTTCTTATTAATCATTGCCAACACAATCACTTCAACACTATTTTTATTGTTTTATTTGATATTTAGCGATTATTGTACTTGATAATTCAGTGTTCCTTGTAGGATTGATATCCGTCCTTAGGGACAATTATTACTTTAGACAAACGCGGTGCTCTTGTCATAGAAAGTCATCATGTTTTTGGTGTCGTTGTCGGAGAACAGTTTGATTTGATGAATATAGTTTCCTAAATATTGCGAATATTTTTAATTGTTACAGTTTTTATTTTGTTTTATTTACATATTTGTTTTTATTTTATTTGTTGTCCCCTCCTGGTCTCCCTACACATAGTCATGCATGAAACCCTCCCTCTGCAATCTTGAGAACTGATAACGCAAAGCTAAACAGTTCTCCACGTCGTGTTCATAAGCCTTATGGAACTCACACCAAGTATTCTTTCTTGGTCCCAAGACCTTTTCGGTCTTTGGTGGGGACTCCAGCTTTTCCGCAATAGTCGGGATGGCAAGTAACTCCCTGTAAGGCATTTTGAATTTAGACCGGGAAGGCAGGTTGGTGCTCGACCTCGCCCTGGGTTGGGTCCCATCGGGCTCATAGAGTTTTTGTTGCGTTGGCTTCTTTTCCGTTGTGGTCTCGTGTACCCTCAAGGGTTGGGTACGACTATTCTCTCGGGCCTTGGTCGGCCCTGCGCCCATGCTTTCACGCTTCGTGCTCATCCATTCTTCAGCGGCGATGTGGGCGACTGCTCGCCACTTGATCTCTGCCAGCGTCCTGAGTCGATTCATTATCAAAGAATCGCTAAAAGGCCCTGACCTTATCCCCTTTACAAAGGCATGTACTATTAATGCCTCGTCCTGGGTGTGGAGTTGTACCACCAACGCTCCAAATCGATTTAGGAAGTCCTTCACAGATTCCCCCTGGTTCTGAATCACCCCAAAGAGGTCAAAAGGAATAGGGGGTGGTGCTTGATTCACCATGAATTGTTCCCTAAACAATGTGGAGAACTGGTCAAAAGTGGTTATGAGGCCGTTAGGTAGGCCAATAAATCACTTCAGTGTTGTGCCTAAGAGTGTGCCTACGAACAGTTTGCAATGTGCGACATCTATGCCTCCTAGAATCATCGTCTAGGCCTCAAAGGCTGCAAGGTGGACGCCCAGATCTTCGGCACCAGTGAAGGTGATCTTAGGCGTCATCATGTTTTTTGGCACGATTGCGTCTAAGATCTCTTGTGAGAAAGACATTGTGTGGGCCCTATTATGGACAGGTGGGTACTGATCACCCACAGCGCGCTGCCAATTCCTGTGCAGTTCTTCATTAGTTCTACATAGTTCCTCATTAGTTGCTCGTGACGCATCCAACTCAGTCCTGAACTGGTCTTGGTTTTGAACCTGCTCAACCCTGGTTGCCGCCACTGTCTCTTGGAGAGCTGTGATGATCTCCATAAGCTGTTGGGTTATGGGGGGCATCGACCTCTTCAGATCCTGTAAGACCACTTTGTCGAGTATTTCTCATGTCTTCCGATTGCCTTGTTTACCAATGTGGATGGGACCTAGTTTTATCGGGCCCCACGGTGGGCGCCAAATGTTCTTGCTGGTTGACTTGGTCGCCGGTTGACTCCGATGACTGGTTTAGGCTCCGCCTCTCTCCTCTGGAATCTGCACTTCTCTGGGTCGTTGGAGGCTTTACCTGTAAAGACAAAGGGTGCCCTTACAGTTGTTCGTACTCCGACGCTCAAGTCAGTAAGGGCTTATCAAAGAATAAGAAACAACTAGTTTCAGTATTCAAAAAGTGTATTCAGAATTGCGTCCCTTCACCTGGGATCTTAAGCCCCTTTTATAGAGTATCACTAGGTTACCACTGACAAACACCTTCCCTCACGAGCATCCTATCTCTAGTGAGGGTATATTCAATAAAAATAATTCTTGTTACAATATGCGTAATCTTAACAACACAATTGCGTAGAATTCTATCTCCTTGGAGTGCAACAAACCCTAACAGAATAACCATATGGGCATCCATGAAGGCAACCACCCTTGGGGTCCAAGCCGTTTCAAATATGTTTGTCTGCTTTTTCGTATAGCATATGAAATGACTTCAGAGAGAATAAAATTTCAACTGGGAACATTATCTTTTATCTTTTACCTTTAAGGTGTAGACCGCAAGTAATTACGAATGCATGCTCCTATCTTTAAGGTTATATCATGCAACAAACAACTAATTGTGACCCCCCCGTAATAACGTTCCATAAACCCTAACACACTTGGGCTTGGGCTTACACATGATGCTTTTCTTATGCGGGGTCTGAATGTGCTAAATGCACCCATAGATCCCTTGACACCCTTCGTTGGCCAACCAAGCTTTATACACGAGGAATTATATCGAATGCATGAATACGGGCTATTGCACAAGTACCTGATTACAAACGCGTGACCCATCACACTTACCATAGACCTGGACATGCTAAGTACACCTCTAGGCCCATTTAATGACTTTACCTTAGCAATTCATAAAGGATTATCCTATATGCATGTATGAGAGTCAATATTTACATATACCTGGGGCCTAGTCACGAGGCCAAGGAAACCCCTATGCTGAGCGGACCTGTTTGAGGGAAATGCCGAAGTCTGACTGACGAGCTTTGAGCGCTACGAGTTCTGGTTTAGTACAATTTCCTTTAATTTTTTTTTTACCATTACTAGTTTCTGTTTATTTTTGTGTCAGTTTTTATTTTATTTTATTTTTTCTTAGTATTTTTTTTTATTTTAAGTAAGTTTTTATTTTTTTACTTTGTATTTTTTATTTTTTTATTTTTTGTGAATATTTTTTTTATTTTGTCTTCAAATTTATTTATTTATTTATTTATTTTTTTAAATATACTCTGTTTTTTCCCCACTAACATTTTTCAGGAAGAAAGCAACATGGCAGAAGAACAAGCACTATTCCCTAGGAGGACACTTGGAGATTATGTCATGTGCCAAGGGCCAGGGCATTTTTCTAGTATTGCAATACCTGCTACCGTCAAGGCCTTGAAAATAGATCCTAATTTTCTCACTCTCATCAGTGCCCATCAATTCACAACAATGGAACATGAGGATCCATATTCATATTTGGATATATTTTATAAATTTGTGGGAGGAATGGGCTTTAAATCAGAGGATGTTGAAAATGTTTATATGCTCTTATTTTCTTTTTCATTGGCAGGAAAGGCTAAAGAATGACTCAAATCACTTCCAAATCAGAGCATCACTAGATGGGAGGAGGTAGAGGTAAAATTTCTACAAAGGTTTTTTCCAATTTCTCGCTACATCAAAGCAAAGCCTGAAATTTCTATGTTCAGACAAGGAGCAAATGAAGTCTTCTTTGAGACATGGGAAATATTCAAGATGATATTGAGAAAATGCCCAAATCATGGGTTTGAAGAAATTGCTCAACTAAGCATATTCCTTAATGGTCTCAGATAAAAGATGCTCCTAGATGCTGCAGTTAGTGGCACAATGGTTCTTGATGTAGGCATCGACTTATTATTGATGCCTTTGGCATCGACTGATTATTGATGCCTTTGGCATCGAATGATTATTAAACCCAACATGACAGACGAGGTATTCAAAAGAAAGGGTTGTTAGAAGATGCACTCTTGGCTCACCATAAGATTCTAACACAACAGATTGAGCAACTAACTGCACAAATGTCTAAATTGCCCCAACAATTATATGTTGTTCATTCATCTCAAAGCCAGAGTCAATCAATCAGGTGTGATTTTTGTGGAGGTGATCATCCTAATGGTCATTATTCTTATCAGAACAATTCACCAACTAGAGGATCCATCCATGCTTGAAAGAATGAGTAAAGTTGAAGACGCCCTGACAAAGCTTGTGATAATGAAAGAAAATAGCATGGCAATGATTAGGAATATAGAGATCTAGATGAGACAAGTGGACCAACATATTGTAGAGATAAAAAGTGTCCAGTTTTCAGTCAATAGCCAATCTAATCCAAAAGAGCATTGTTATAATGTAGTGACTAAAAAAGAAGATGAGACTGAGGAGAAGAGAGAGGAAACAGAGAGAGAAAAGAAAAAAAGTGAGGAAGAAAAAATTAAAAATAAGGAGAGAGGTGTTTTTGCAAAAGATTTATCATATCTTCATCCTCCTTCAAAAAAAGAGAAGGAAAGAAAATTCTTTGACAAATTGCTCCCTAAAAATTATTTTGCAAAAAATTTGAAGAAAGATTTAGAAAGAATAGGAGCTACATTGAAGAAAGAAATATAGATCTGTGGACAATGCCTTGCTGGATTTGGGGGCAAGTATAAATCTAATTCCTTTGGAAATGCTGAAGAAAATAGGAGATGGAGGTTCATCAAATATCCTTAAGCATAGTTTCTAGAATCTAGGTTAAAAAACTCTAATCTTAGGTGCATGTGTCATGACAAGTGGACTTGGCACAAGCCCAATTTGCTAAGTACACTCCTATTTATGCTATGTAAACATACTCTAGCTTATTTTCTATTTGGACCCCCAAAGTGAGTCCAATTTATTTTACAAACATTTTTGTCTTGTAAGAAGATCAGAAGAAAGAACATTTGATGCTCTAGTCTATGCCCAGTCCTTTTTCTGTTGAGGTCCTTCCAACATTTGGTGGGGCCTTGTCTTGGATGCTGAGATGAATGATCAAAGTGTGAAGTATCTCTTGTGTCCTTGATCATCTTCTTGGCTATTTGGGTTGTATCAAAAGTACATCAAAGCAATTAGATCATAAATTAAGACAGAAAAAGAAGAAATCTAGGTGGAGACTACAAAAGATGAACCAACAAAGGTAGGCTTAGAGTCATCAGAGGCAAAAGATGCTTTTGATGGTTTTGAGTCAAATGAGGAAGACAAGGAAGACAATAGATTACATCTTACCGCTTTTATTACTTCTGCATATAGACTTTTTATTGTTGAAATTTGTAAAACTAATGTTGCACTAACTTTAACTATCTTGGTGTATATTTTTATATTTCATTAGTAGTGTTTGTATGTATTACATGATATCTTGTTAGTTTAGAGTTAGCTAAACCAGTTTGAATGTGGAGTAACTAAGAATGGAGCTGATATGAAAATGAAGAAACCTCTAGTCAAGAAGGACAATATATTAAATGCAGTACACCTATGAGCATGGAATCACACAAAGTTTTAGACCATGGCACAAGGAGAGGATCAATCTAGTGTGTTAAGAGAGCCACCAAAGAGATAAATGAGTTGGTAAGTGATTTTAGACTCTTAAACAATTTTGTGTTGAGTTTTAAGTGCATAAGTTAGCATAAGAAGCATGGAAAGGATCAAGGTCATTTTTGTTCTTATGCATATATCCAAATAGTCAACCCTAAATTAAATTAAAAAGCATAATTATGTTAAACCTAAAATGATTACACATAGACCTAAGCTTCAGAGGATACATCCTACCTTCACTCACTCTTAGAGAGAAGACATAGTATGCATACTAACGAAGGAAAGAAAAAATAGTTGGTTGTAAAAGAACAAAAGAAAAGAAATAGTTGGTGTCTAAAAAGAAAGATCAGACTAACAAAGGTCTAAGTGAAAAAGTTAACACACCAAAAAGGCAAAGGTCTAGAGATAAAACCTAAAAAATGGGGTAATACCAAATTAAAATGCAGTAAGAGTGAATGCATTTGTGTCCCTAGAAAAACCAAAATTTCTTGAATAGCCTAGCGACAATACAAACATATAAAAGTTCTAATGATCCATGCTTGTTATGCTGACTTGAGGAATATGAATTATATACTAAAGTTTTCTTGGAGTTGTTGAAATCACTAGAGTGAACACACCGAGCTAGGAAGAGTGACGGAGGACCATCTAGCCACTACAATTTCTCCAGTCTTGTATAAATTAGGCAAAGTAGTGTATGCTCTATTTTGGGCTTTATTTGGGCCATGTATTGTGCTTATTGTCATGGCCATGTATTGGACCTGTTAAAGTAGGGTGTAAATAGAAAAACAAGAGTCTAGCTAGAGTTTCAATTGGGCCTCCTTGGACCCAATGCAACTTTAGATCATGTAGGGTACACAAATATATTACTATAGTGCATATAGAAAGCATGGAGTGGCAAGAAAGGCAAGAAAGTCCACATGCCATCCCCTCAATGGAGAGGATTCCCACTAATGCCAAAACACCACTTGTCATCATGGGAATGGAAAGGATTCTCTCCAATTAGGTGAGGACACTTGACAACCTCTAATTTGAAAGGACTTTCTCCAATGAGAGGAAGCCAAATGTCACCATGGGAGTGGAGAGTTTTTAGGGTTAAAACTTGCACCTTAGCTACCTTTAGAACTATAAATACAAGTGGGTAAATTAGCTTATAATTGACTATAGAAATGTTGCCCAAGTTTGTGCACAAATTGTCTTACTTGCTCACTCTTTGTTAGCACTAGTTTTATGTCTAGCTTAAAATTACTTAGAAGTTGGCCTCACCTTTTCTAAGTCTCTATTTTCACCAACCAAATTCATCTTCTCCATTCAGTTTTCTTCATCCATTTAACCCACACAATGCATCCATCAAACCGCAACATATCAAAAATTATAAAGAGCTACATGGATTCAACATAGAATTACATGAAAGGGCCTAAGCATAAATGCTAAAAGGGGAAAAATAATGAACCTTGTGCTTGGATAGGATCTTGTGTGATGAAACTGCATTCTTGTACAGATGTTTAGTAGGCTAGAAGGTCTAGTGTTGAGGTTAGGTGCATAAGTTTGATTATCTTTCAATTCCAAAGTAACTCTTAAAAAATTAAACTATGGTTTTGTCATATGCATTGCTTTTCTTTTCACAAAATGAGTCCTTAAAATCTTTTGCTTGAGACAAGCAAAAAGCTAAGTTGAGGGGAGTTTGATAAAGGTCAAATTGTTGTAAAATTCATAGCAAACTAGGCATGCGTAATAAGTAGAGTACATGGAAAAACAGTCTGAAAAGCGTGTAATTCCCCACAAAGAAAACCTTGACTCAAAAGAAGAAAAAAAGAAGAAGAATCTGATGAATCTTGCAGAAAATGAAGGAAAACAACAAACAAAAAGAAGTATAAGAAATGACTAATCCGTCCAGTGTATGGTAAAGGGCTAAGCGGATTGATTGCAGAGAACAAGTATTGGAAAACTTAAAATATGTTGAGCGCCAAAGGCATGTGTTGAGCGTCAAAGGCATGCATTGAGCGGATTGAGGCCAGAGAAGGATCAAGATTTACAAAGTTTAGAAGGTTGATCAAATTCAAAATGGTTGATCGAAAAGATTCTTTCATGCTGAAGAAAGCTCAAATTCACTTGGAAAAGGATTGGAGCTAACCTGAACCAAAGAAGGGAGGTTTCAGATTCCATTAGGCTTGCCTTGAAGAGAAACTCAAAGCCTAAGAAGATTTCGTGATTGAAAAAGGATTGCATTGAGCTTGGCTTGGAGCGAATCCCTAAATAACTAAAAACTTATGAATATGTTGAAGCCCAAAAAAAGGCTTAAAACCAAAAGGTTTTTTCAAAATAAAGAAAGTCAATGCACTAAGCGGTTGACTCTACATTGAGCGGATGCCAAATCTGCTAGAGCTCCTCACTAAAATCTATAAATAAAGAGGTCATGGCACCTCATTTTCAAGGACGATCAACGAAGGCGGAAACAAAGATACATATCAAGATATAAGACCAAGAGCCCAGAGGATGAAATGGAGAAAAATACTAAGGTAGAACACTAGAGCCTAAGTTTCCCAACAACATTCATGGATCCATGTTTGTTGTTCTTAGCTTCTCATTCTTGCGCTTCACTGTAAGATCTATCACGAGTTTCTAAATTTATCTTGTTGGGATTGTAAAACAATGTAATATCTCTTGAGTTATTATTATTTATGAAGGCATGTTTTCTTTGAATTTCAAATTCTACTAATTTGATAGTATACTTAATGCTTTATCGTGAGTTACGACCATTGTTGCCCATGGAGTATGCATGAGGCCAAAAGTTGAGTTCATGTATCTGAACCCTTTCAAATAAACCAAGTATGTTAATTGTTAAGAATGTAATTGAGTACTTGGCTTAAAATGTTCCATCATAATGCAGAAGCAAGCTATCGTGATATAAGGAATTGGTTATGATAGTTTGTGGTTCTAGATAACCTTGATTCAAGGAATTGACCTGGTTTGGCCATAAGGAATAGTGAACTTGAATAAATATAGCATTTTTAAGTAACAATAACAAAAGAGATTTGCATAGTTGATGCAAACTTGGTCTTGAATCCTTGCTTGTTTTGAAATTTATAATTTTGAATGGATTCTATGAAGGCAATGCAGAAGTTGGATGAAGGTAGAATTCATATTAGAAAGTTTAATTTGATTTGTTGAGTTTTATAAGAGGTGAGACCAACTTCTAAAGAGTCATAACTTAGACACACAAATTGGTGCTAACATAAAATGAACTTGAGTCAAGTGAGACAACATTTTGGCATAAATTTCTTACTCAATTCAAGTTGAATTTACTTGAGGCCTAGCACACTTATCTATAGTGCTAAGGGCAACCAATGTGCAGATTTTAACCTTAAAAACTCTCCACTCCCATGGTGACAAATGACTTCCTCTCATTGGAGCAAATACTTGAGGAGATAACTTGGGGACATTCATGCCTTCCTTGTCTATGCTTAGGTGGACTCCTCATGCTTCCTAAGTCATGCTTACTATTTACAACCTCTTTTCCTATTTACACTCTACTCTATTAGGTTCCGTACATGACACATGAAAATTAGCCAAAAAAACAAGCCCAAATAAAACCTACTCTAATTTTGCACAAATTTTCAATGATAGGGAAAAATAAAAAGACTATTCCAAAATGTGAAGGTTAGGTGGTCCTCCATCAAAAGCTATTTCAATCCCAATACTTGTTATTCTTCTATTTTATTTTTGTCAAAGTTTCAATCTCCTAAATATTTTATTAGGACTATTATAGTTATTTTACAAAATTTATGAAATCAACTTTTATCATTTTCTCACTTAATTTTGAAAGTTATTACCACTATGATAAATTTTAATTCTCTATAGATATGACAAGTCTCAGTTGTACTATAGTTGACTTGATCCATTTACCCTTTTTTTTTAACCTATTTTTCATAAAGGTCAAAAGTTTTTTTAACTCACAGTAGTAACTCCTTCTTAATCATATAATATATCTCGCTCTTGATTTTCATATTCCCCATCAAGTTCAATATCTAAAAAACGCAACTTTTCTTTTATTAATGTCTCTCAAACCTTTTAAATCTTTCATTTTCAAAAGTAATTATTTAAATTTATCTAACCTTATATATGTTAATTGAGCCGTATCTCTTACGGATTGACTTAAAAGTTTTTTCTCATGGAGAACGAATCTAACAGCGGCCATTCCAACTAGTTTTTACTCAATTTTTTGTGTATAATATCTCACCTTCATAAATGGATTTAAGTAATCGTCTATATTTTGATATGTACCCCTTATTCTGCATTAAATTAGTAAGACTTACCTTGGTATCTTCCCTAAAGAATTTCTAATGAAAATTTTTCTCAATTGATTCCAATTATGTATCAAGTCATAGGGGCTAATGTTACAAACCAGGTAAAATCATTTTTAGTCAATGAACTTGGAAAATATTCCATTTTAAATGTTCATTGACTGATATAAGCTTGGTTTAAATCAGTAGTTCAATGTTATTAATTGTGACAGAGTGAATTTGAACATTTTGATTGGCTTTAGTGGATTGGGTGACAAAATGAAGTGAGTTTACTCTCTCATCTGGCCATCGCTAATTAAGTAAATGACGAAAAAAAAAATCTACATATACCAGCCAATTCACTCCTGCATATTCCCCTTTTTACAACCACTTTTTGAAAAATATACAATCATAAAAACTAGCTTTTGATATTTTGCTGGCACATATTGCATTGCCTAACATAGAGTAACTCCACTTCACATAAATACAATTTGAGAGTATGCAACCCATGTGGAAATAGGCGATGAACTGTAACAATATAACATGAACACGATCGATGCTCAATTAGTTGCCAAGAATTTATTTATTGGACCAAATCTAGCTTCCTTTCTTTCATTGCATTTTCTACCAATCAAACAAAACACATGCATCTCTGCCAACCAACAGCTTTGTGATTTAACTACACTAAAGCCTATGAAAGAAATGCCAAAAACAAAAAACAAGCTTTCCTACTTGAGATTTGAAAGTTGAATCCTTCCAGTTCATTTTTGTTGCTACATTTTCCATTTTTCCAAATTTCTCTCCGTTAAACCCTTCTATTGCTGGATCCTTTCCTTTTAAAAACAACAATGTAGGCTTTGCCTTGGGTTCACCACAAACACTATGATTTCATGCCCATATATATTTATATATATTAAACACTCAAGTGAGCCTCCCACTATCTTAGTTTTGTTTGTACTTGACTCTCACGTGTGGTTTGCTGCCCCTAAGAAAGATATTTAGGACTTTATTTCTCGAATTCCTTTATTGTCTTTACCCTATTTATAAATTCAAGATAGGTCCGAGTGTCTATTAACTACCAAATTGAGCAGCAACATCGTTTGGAGTGTCTCACAAGACTTGGGAACTTTGCGGCCACAAGTAAATTTTCTTTAGATGTAAAAACAAGTAGGTTTGTTCGATTCGACTGAGGATTGGTGAAGAGATTAGCATAGATTCTTCAAACTTGCCTAGTTAAACAACCAATTCAAATTTAGCAGAAATCTGGTATAAATAGGATGTGGAATATCAATCTGAATTTATATTCAATAAAAAAATTGTTTATTTTTCCAATAAAAAAACTATGTGTTGCGAATATTATTACGAATTTGTTACATATATAATTCTTTATGTAACATAAAAAAATTTATAATATAATAGTGAGTAGTCATAGCTTGTTAGACATCTAAATCATCTAACATGTTAGATCGTCAAATTGTCTAAATACATCCTACAACTTTATAAATTATTAATCATTTTTATTTGGTTTTGTTATCCTTAAAACATAAACTCGTATAATTTTTATATCAATGGATTGAGTCTCAATTATGACATCGTCTAATAAAATTATCTACTAATAAAAATTATGAACCAATGAGATAAGCCTTTTCAAGCTCAATTTTATTTGTTTTGACTTATCTAACTTCTAATTGAATAATTTTGAATCAAAAGCAAGGGTTTAACACAAATTTCTTTTAATTAAATCTAAATGCTTAAGAATAGTCTAGTTTTGAACTAATGATTCTGAATATAATCAAAATAATTGGGACCAAATTGAATATTTGCTTACTATAATCACTTGATTGATTACATGTGAACTTTTCAAACAATTTCTATCATTTACAAATTAGGGTTTTTTTTTTTCTAAAAACTTGAATTAGGTAAATCTAGTAATTCTATTAAATTACTCTAAATTGACTCATTCTGATTAATTGCTTATCAAGTTAAAGTTTCTATTGAAATATTATATGATTTTTATTTTTTAGAAAACCTTAAAGAAAACTACAGTGAATATTTAGGATAAATAAGCCTCTCCATACCCCAGTCCAAATATAATACCCACTAGACATTAAGGACATATATTTAGAGACATTTGTTAAACAAAACATTGAGGACAAGATGCTCATCGTAAGTTTATACGTTGATGATCTTTCTTCCATGGGAAATGACGAGTTAATGTTTATTAAGTTTAAGAAACTGATGCAACATGAGTTTGATATGATCGATATTGGTAGAATGATTTTTTTTTGGGTCTTGAAGTCTTGTATAAATAAGGTGGAATTTTTATCCATCAAAGAAAGTATGCCCAAGAGGTGTTCAAATGAATGAAAGCAATTGTGTTCAAACTTCAATGTTTTATGTTTGTAGTAAGTCTCTTGAGCATATATATTCAAAATCCTACTTAACTTCATTTACAACTAGCAAAGAAAGTGTTAAGGTATTTGCAAGGAACAACTCAGTACGAAGTTTTCTATAAAAACGGAGAAATATAATGGTCTTATGGAATACATTGATATTGATGTAGGTGATTTAGAAGATAAAAACTACATTAGGATACATTTTTCTATTTGCTTTAGGAGTTATATCATGGTGTTCTAAGAAACAATCCATTGTGAGTTTGTCTACAATTGAAGCTAAATTGATTCCTAGTGTTGCATGTTGCATGTGCTTATCAAGAAATTTGGTAAAAATAGTCACTAGTACAAAAAGGTAAATTAACGATGGTTAAAAACGACATGTAAAGATGGTTCAAGAACTATCGTTATTGCAGACGTCGTTATAAAGTTGTGATTTTTAATGACGGTTCTTAAATCCTCGTTAAAAACCTGATTTTTAACGACGTTTCTTCAACCATCGTTATAAGTGGTTGTTAAATAGTTTTTTTTTAAAAAAAAAATTAAATGACTTTTAAAGACGGACCGTCGTTGTATGTAGTCACTTTTAAAGACAGTTCCCTCTGGAACCGTCGTTATATCTTGGTTTTTTTTTAAAAACAAATTGGTTTTTTAATAAATCACAAACCTTCATAAAATTTCCAATTCCAAAAAATCAAAACATTTAAAATTATAATTTAAATATGAAAAATACATACAACAAATGATAACATTATACAAAAAGTTTTGCTAATATATAAAAAAGTATGCATTCTAATGATTTATCTATCCTAAGGTATTATACATGGTTACAAAATACTTTGACCATGTTGTTCTCACATACTCCAATGCTTTCGAATCTAGCGGGTGTTGGTCGTTGAACAACTGTGACATTTGAAATTTTTTGAATTAGTGCATGAATAATAAATCCCAAATTTTAAAGTGTTTATTGTATTGAGGTATTATCTGATCCCAACCTTTATTAATTTCAGCTTGCAAAATAGTCAACATCCACTGCATAACATAATAACCGCACTCATAATTTCCAGATTGCCTATTGGACTGCATGTGAAAATAAATGTATTAAATAAATGAGTGAAACACATTAAATTGAGTGAACAAATATACTTTAAATACCTTAAGGTACATCCAAGTGAGTTTTTGTGCGTTTGAAGTTCTCCTCCCACACAACATATTATATCCAGAGTAAGCACTAAAATAATAAGATTTCATGTTAGAATACATAACATTATATAATGTATAAGTAATAATAAGTGTTAAATGAAATTGTCGTACCTATCTATAATGTTTTTAAAATAGGTAGGGGTTTTTTATGCAATGAGCAAAACCATTCAGCGGTATGATCTTGAACAGATATGACCAATAGTTGTCAATGACGCCTGTATAACAAATCAGTTAATTAGTTTCTCTTATTTCATAATTTATTAAAACTTATTTAATAAATAAGAACTTACTCATGGATGTACGGAGCAAAATAAATTTGTTTTCCACCATTCTTTAAGGCAGTGGTGATGTATGTTTGTGTTTCCGATTTCTTGTTTCCAATTAATTGAATGACTTGATGGTCTAAAAACCCATATATATTGTGTTTCCCCTCATCCAAGCATAATCCAAAAAGATACCTAAATTTGAATAAGTTAGTACTAATATATTTAATAAATCAAAAGTATAAAGATTTTAATATTTGAACTTACATCATCCATAATTGCAGAACTGTTATGTTAATCTTTTGATCTCCGGATGCAAGGTCCAACAAATCAAACATGTGAACGTACAACGGTAGATTACTATGCCTTCCAAAAACATTGGCATCCCACGAACCTCTAAGATGGTTGTATCTAATTTTGTAGCAACTTCCACCAATGCCGCCACAGGATCATCAATAGAGAATATTTTCTTCTTTCGCCGAGGCAATTTTGTCTTAGGTTCCTGCTACTCATCAATAAACAAACAAATATTTAAATTAGTTAGAATGTAATATATCTGATATATAATTCTATTAGTATTAGTGCAAAGATATACCATAGAGTCTATAGGTCTGACGAGATGTCTAGGCCAGACAACGAAAGTATGTAATGCATCTACTACAATTGTGACCTCTGATGTCGGCACATGAACTACAAGATCACCATAAAGGACCTTCTCCACCGTGACCTTCATGAAATTAGAAGGAAGACGCAGATTGTGTAACATTGTGACCCCTTCATAACACTTACCCAAGGCAACGAATCGGGTCAAAGAATTACACTCAACATATAACTCGCATTGGCTAGTTGAGCTAAAGTCATCCCCCGATAGATCAACCGCCGAACAACTCCCTTTAGTGCTGACTTTCTTAATAGGAGGTGGAGTTGGTTCATCTTTTACCATAGTAGGTGGAGGTTGAGAGAGTCCTAAACCCTCCCACTGCCTTTTGAACTCCATTTCCATTCGCACATTAAACTTCTCCATGAGGCTTTCTTTAAGCTCTTGAGTTACCTCAACCTTTAACTGCTCACGTAATTGTAGTAAATACTCTTGGCTAGGTTGATTGGACAATTGTTCCTTGCTATGTGATGAATGTCCAAAGTATGAGCGAATCCCAACCCCATATCCAGCTACACGAACACGTCCAGGGTGCTCAGGTCGTCCGAGAGCAACATTAAGAATATCATTGCAACCACATGGATTAAAAGTCCCCTGTGTTGATTGCTCAGCAAGAGAATCCTAAAACAAATGAAAAGAAGTTGTCAAACTTCAACACATTGAATTTAAAATAACACAGAAAACATATTTCTTACAATTCGATCAACTGTGTGTTCTGTAGACTTAGAACTCCATGTCCTTAATGGGTTTATACGGGCACCCTTCCACATCTCATGTCGGGGTGGTGGGGATGGAGGTCTCAAAGAATCTACACTATTCATTTCCTCAATGCAAGTAGAACGTACTTTAATCTTTTCTTCAAGCATCTTCTGCTCTAACAACTTATAACCACCATGGGACAATAAGTGTAGGGTATCATTATGTGCCTGACTGGCTTTTGCTTTGTTCCGAACCTCCTATCATAACATTCAAAATTTAATAATACGTTAATATAAGCTATATTCAAATATAAAAGTGATATTAACCTGCCATTTTTCAGTTTTTCGAATCTTTACAAACTGCTGCCAAGTTTCTTCATCAAGGGATGCATATTTTGTACAAGGATTTTTTTCTTTCCTTTGACCTTATATATAATCTGTTGTCAATTTTGATTTGAACTGACGAAACTTGACACCCACATCAGAAAGAACCTTCGCTTTCAAGGTTTCCACATTCGGGATCTTGTAATGCGTCTACATTATTTGAAAGAATTAGTTCATAAACAAGAACAAAGTATAAAAGAACTTTAGATTGAACAAAGTAAAAACAATTACATACCAGAATATCTTGTCAAATCATGTTTTTCTCCTGGTCAGTCACGTGATCCCAGTACTCAGTTAAGATAGAGATCCTTTCATGAGACAGTACTCCGAGATAACTCCTATATTTCTTTGCATATTGCCTAGTGGCCACACCAGTGTGGATATCAATAGACAAAGGTATTTTGTCATCTTTATTTATCTTCTTAAACATATTCTTTAATCTTGTAGGTCCTCTACCAGTTTTTGAACGAGAAACTTTATCATTTGCCATGTTCCTGTTATCAAACAAATATGATAAGCATCAAGAATATGAAATATAATTAAAATTATATATTGTAAAACTAAACATGAATCACATGCACATACAAATATATATTCCTTCGTCATGATCATTTCGAGTTGCATGTACAACATCAACAACATCCTCGTACTCTTTATTGATGGTCGTTCTTGTAAGTGATTCAATCTCACAAATGTCATTGTTTGTATCTTTTGGGTCATTATGTTGTTTTTTTCCATGTAGCACAACAAACTAGTGGTCAGATGTAGGATCTTGGATATAGAAAACTTGGGAAGCTTGATGTGCCATTATGAATGGTTCGTCATGATAACCTATCTTTCGAAAGTCAACCAAAGTCATTCCTGATTCATCAACTTTGACACCAGTCTTATTGTCAACCCACTTGCATTTGAAAACAGGTACAGTAAACTTGGTATAATTAACTTCCCAAATCTCTACTATGACACCATAATAAGGCATTGATCCCACAACAGGATTTTGATCCTTTGTAGTTGAAAACTGCATAGACTTTGCCTCCAAGGTGACTCCGCTATTTTTCATTGTACTCCTATCGTCCTGAGACTTTGTGTAAAACAAACAACCATTTACTTCATAGCCAGAACAACATAAAACATCAAATTTGAGACCGTTTGCAAGCCATGCTAATGTTTCAGATGCTGATGGATCATTCATTATTTGTTGCTTAAACCATGACATGAAAGTTTTGTTATGCTCAATTAACACCCATTTTTCTGATTGTCTTGGATTTTTACATTTGACAATGTCTTTGTGTGTATCTAAGTATGGTAACACCTCATCAGTGTTATTCAATATATACAAGTGTGTTTGCAGAACCTCTTCTCTAGATTTGCTTATGACATGTACACCTTTTGAAGATTTACTTATGAATCTACGAGAGTGCCAACCTTTTTCAGGAACTCCTATACATTTTGCTTTTGACATGTACTCGGAACAAAACTCAATAGATTCTTCTGAAATGTATCTTTCAATAATGGAAGCTTCCGGACGACATTGATTCTTCACATATCCCTTCAAAATCTTCATGTATCGTTCAACTGGATACATCCATTGCATATAAATTGGCCCACACAATCTGATTTCTCTTACAAGATGAACAACCAAGTGTATCATAATATCAAAAAAAGATGGAGGAAAAAACATCTCAAGTTGACACAAGATAACAATTATTTCTTCTTTAAGTTCATCCAACTTCTGAGAGTTAATCTCTTTACTACATATGGAATTGAAAAATGAACATAGTCGAGTGATTGTATGCCTAACATTTTTTGGCAAGATTCCACGAATAGCCATCGGTAGTAATTGTTGCATTAGAACGTGATAATCATGTGACTTTAAGTCAATTAGTTTCAAATCATTCATAGATACAAAACTCTTCACATTTGAAGAGTAGCCTTGTGGTACCTTAACACCTTTAAGACATTCACAAAAACTTGTTTTCTCTTTCTTTGACAAAGTGTAACACGCTGCAGGCAAGTATGTACGTTTACCAACTTCTCTCGGTTCCAATTCCTCTCGTATATTCATCTCAATCAAATCCAGACGTGCATTCACACCATCCTTTGTTTTGCCTTTAATGTTCACAAGTGTTCCTATTAGACTTTCACACACATTCTTTTCTACGTGCATTACATCTAGACAATGTCTGACATCTAACTTACACCAATACGGAAGATAAAAAAAGATTGATCTCTTCTTCCATATTTCACTCACAGTTTGGTTCTTCTTCATTTTTCCAAAAGTCACATTAACATTCTTTATTTTTTCATAAATGTCAACACCACTTAAGGGAATGGGACAAATGTCATGTTCTTGGTATCCGTTAAAAGCTTTTTTCAATCTACGATACAGATGATATTTCTTTAGAAATCTACGATGCCCAAGATACACGGTTTTCCTTCCATGTTTCAACTGCTCATAAAATGTCCTGTCTTGACATATTGGACATGCTATATGACCTTTCACACTATAACCTGACAAGTTCCCATATGTAGGGAAGTCATTGATAGTACAAAACAACATCGCATGCAATCGAAAAGATTCATTCTTAAATGCGTCAAACACATAAACTCCTTCATTCCATAATAACTTCAAATCTTCAATCAATGGATTAAGATAAACATCTATGTCATTTCCAAGTTGTTTTGGACCAGAGATCATCATAGATAACATCATGTATTTGCGCTTCATACACAAAGTAAGAGGTAAGTTGTAAATCACTAACAAAACGGGCCATGAACTATGATTACTACTTAAATTTCCAAAGGGATTCATTCCATTAGTTGCCAATCCAAGTCTTAAGTTTCTTGATTCTTTTCCAAATTCAGGAAATTCTTTATCAATATTCTTCCACTGCAAAGAATCAGCAGGATGACGAAGTAATCCATCACATTTTCTATTATCTGCATGCCACCTAAGGTTTATAGCGTCATCTGCATTTGCAAACAAACGCTTAAACCTTGGAATTATTGGAAGATACCAAACAACCTTAGCAGGAGGACCTTCCTTTGTCAATTCATCAATGTCATCATTCTGACCAACTTTAACCTTATAACGTGACAAACCACACCTGGGACATCTTCTTAAATCTTCATACTCATTTCTGTATAAAATACAATCGTTAGGACTTGAATGTATTTTTCTATACTCCATACCCATTGGACAAAGTATTTTTTTTTTTGCCTCATAATTTCGATTGGACAAGGTATTTCCTTCTGGAAGCATGTCCTTAAGCAATTGAAGCAATTCTGTAAAACTTTTGTCTGTCCATCCATCCATTGCCTTCAAATTCATCAACCTTAACACTGTTGATAATCATGTGAAGTTAGTTGAACCAGTATACAAAGGAGTCTCCGCATCATTAGACATATTTTCGAAAACTGCATTAGCAAAAGATTCTGCTCCCATATCACGAATCATGTCTTCTAATTTATCATTTATTGAGAAATGAACTTCCTCCGAAGCTCCGCGCACACTTGGAAAGTCTAACAATTCACCATGCCATGTCCATGTTGTATAACTTTTCAAAAATCCATCACACAAAAGATGTTCTCTAATTCCGGAAACACTCAATATCATTCTATTCAAACAATTGACACAATGACACCTTATTCTTACTCCATTATTACAACTAACGACATTATGTTCTGCGAACTGTATGAATTCTTCCACTCCTTTTTCGTAAGCATCACTTGTTCGTGGTGTATTAATCCAACTCTGATCCATGAATTTGCTAGACTAAGAACCAATGCGGACTCAGAACCAATGCATTCAATATAATATGTAATCATTAAAAAATAAATCAAAATTGCCGAAGGTCGGACACCTCCGGACTCAGTACCAGTGCGTTCAATATGTCAAAACAATATATAATCATTAAAAACTAAATCAAAACTGCCGAAGGTCGGACACCTCTGGACTCAAAATCAGTTCATTCAAAGTTATAAAAACAATATCTAATCATTAAAAACTAAATTCAGATTGTCGAAGGTCGGACACATTCGGACTCAGACTCAGTACGTTCAATATATAAAATCAATATCTAACTCAAAACAAACAATTTCAAAATATAGTTAATAATATTTAATATATAATTAAATAATAAATAAAAATATACTAACCTCAAAAGTGAAACGAAGCTGAAAAGAAACTCGCGCGAGAACTTTGTTAACGAACGATTCAGCAAGGAGGCGTGCTGGCGTGGAGGAGCTGGTTGCACAGGCAGGGACGCGGTGCGGCGGTTTCGCACAGCTGGAGGGGCGCGACATGGCGGTTTCGCGCAGCTGCAGGGGCACGACAATTTTGCGCATGTGCAGGGCTTGGTGGGGGAGTCGGGTCGACGCGGGGCGAGCTCGGGGTGAGTGCAACGCTGTGACGAGGCGACACGGGCGGTGGCGCGAAGGTGAGGTAGTCGGTCGGTGCAGGTGAGAAGTAAGAGAAGATGGAAAACTGAATGTGAGAGAAGTGAGAGAAGAGGGAATGCGCTGATGGAGAAAAAAAACCTACTTTTAACGACGGTTCTGGGAGAACCGTCGCGATAATGTCACTTTTAACGATGGTTTAGGAAGGAATCGTCGTTAAAAAGCCAAAAAAATCAAAATATTTACGGATTTGCCATTGCCTCGGTTATTACGATGGTTCTTTTCTAACTGCCTTTAAAGGGAGTCGTTAATGAAGTTTTTTGTACTAGTGAGTGCTAAAAACATTGGATCAAACTCAACAAGATATTTTTATCCATTGTGATAGTAGTTTTGCAACTAAGCTCTCAAGAAATCTAGTAATGCATGGTCATAACAATCATATAGATGTTCATTTTTTTTTCTTTTATAGCTTGCATGAGAAGGTTGATAAAGCTAGTTTATTGTACTACTTTGGAACAAATAATTGATTTGATGACAAAACCTCTTAAGTTGAATGATTTTTTTGAAGCTATATACTATGCTTGGTGTTTGTGTAAAGAATAATATAAACTAAATTATTTGAACATTTAGTTTAACGGAGAAATTGTTAGGATTTAGTCCATATTAGCCAATAAATAAAATACCACCTTATATGAGATTTCTTGGTTAAAATAGGTCTTACTATTTAAAAGTTTGTTTATAGTAGGTTCCTTATTTATCACATTTTCTGTTTGCTTTGTATGACTATTTATGGTCGAAATATTTCTCATTCAAGAATAATCATTTTATAAGTTGTAGTATGTTAATTTTGTTTCTCCGAATCATTAAGAAATCTTCCTCATTCCTTAAATATCTAGTTAAAACAATAATTAGATTGGGAATACCTTAAACAAATATTTCCCTGATTCACAATAAGGATTTTAGTTAATTTCTCTAGATTGTTATATGTTCTTTAACGAATCCCAAAACTGATTTCTAAGGTTGACTAAATTCCAGTATCATAACAAATAGATGATACAAATAACTTCATCTACCTTTAACATTAAGGTGTTTTAGTTTAAGAAAAAAAATTAAAGTACACAAATATTTTAATGTGTGTTTACCAAGGATTATCAGGGGTATTGCCTTTAAGGGTTACAAAGTTGTATGTTGTCTAACCCTTAATTTATAACATTTGAAGTTTGGTTTTTCTTTTTGACTCATTCTCAAAGTGTTCCTTTAGGCTAAGCAACGACATTGACGACAACAATAACATGTCCCTAATCCACACACATTCTTAATTTATGATAAGTTGGAGAATGTAACTCACATACCTTTCACTTAAGCGCCTCATAACTTTCTTAAACGAGTTACCCTCAATCCTTCCTTATTGTAAGTTGACTTAAATAAGTTGTAGCTAGTTCATACAAGTTCTTGTACAAGTTGACTTATTATTTTTCTAGAAGAGTAAAGATAAAATAAACAAAGCATAAAACCATAATTGTTCCAACCAAAAGATTTGAGAATCCTAATTAGAGCATTCAGTGTCTTATTATTCCTAATTAGTCTAACTATAAAACTTAACGAAACCTACATATCATTACAATAGTAAAAAATAATAAAAATTTAATTTGAGTTATACACTACTAAAAAATATAGAAAGTGTGACCCACCGTAAATTAAAAATAAAATAAAAATATATAATATTTGAGATATACTAATAATAAAAAATAATTATGTTGTAAATCTTGGAAAGACTTGAATAATAATAATATTATTATTTTTTTAATGAAAATTAACTAATTGATTAAAAATTATGTATTCTTATTTATAAAATATCCATAAAAAAGTATGCGCTTAATTTATATATATATATATATATATATATATTTTGCTTTGAGTAAATAGTTGATTTAATATATAATAAGTATAAACATATTTCACTCTTAGTATAATAAAAAAATAAAATTTTAACAAATAAAATTTTATCTTTAATAATAATTGAACATTAATATATAATTAACTTTGAAGTAATTTTACTTCGTAAATAATTATTAGCCATTTCTTCGACGCTAATCATAATTTTATACTAAAGTTGATATGTTTTATAAATATATATATATATATATATATTTAATTACTTTAATCAATAACATAATTTAAATAAAATAAAATAAATGAAAATTTTTATACGAAAATTATAATTTTTTATTGTAAAAAAAAAGGAAATGTGTCACTTATGTTGAATAATAAATTTTTAAGAACAAATTTAAATCCTAAATACAAATAAATAATAATAATAATAATAATAATAATAATGTTAGTGTAGGTTGAAAAACTAATTAAGAAAGCTAGTTATTGGAATTCAATTATATTACCTCACAAGAAAGTACCAAACACGGGCGGTGACAAGAAAGCATAAATGTTGTTACCTTAGCCGTTTATTTTCTCATGAAAAACACTATACTGCAGCATCATCCTCAATCTCCTACTCAACAAAATCTCTTCTTTTGTATCTATGGATTCTTCTGGCTACCAACAGCATCAACAACAACAACATGGCCACGACCCATCTCAAACTTCATCCTATGATCAATCATCACAGCCTTGTTATCCCTATAGTAATAGTAATGATAATGATAATAATAATAGTTATGCACAAGATAACCAAGCCCAATTCCAAGAACACCCCAATTCGATCCCAATCGCCCCTGAGCCGCCTCATTCTACAGAACCCTCACACCCTCACGCGCTGAACCCGGTCCACCCTACGCCGGTTCAAGGTTCCTTAAACCCTGCAGCAGTGGCAGCCATAGCGGGAGCTCTCGCGCAGCTTGTGGGGAACGTTGACGGGTTACCAAGGGAACTGGTAAAGCGAAAATGATCAGTTTATTTATTTACACTCCCCAATTTTCTTTTCTCATTCGCAAAATTATTTGGTTGATTCGTAGTGTATGAGAAGGAATCGCATTTTACATTTTGAACTTTTGTGACGGTATGAGAACAAAATGTAGGGTTGTATCCTCTTAATGTTGTTATTCACTTATTGCTGAAAAATTAGGTAGCCATTTTTTCAGATGAATATTTTCTGGTGGGTGCTTACATCTGTCTTATTTTTATTTAAATGTTTTATGGGATGATGCATATGAATGTGTACATTGGTGTCATGTCATGTTCTTCCTGTCATATACGTTACCTGATGCTGCATCTCTGAAATGCTAGACTTGTGTCTCGCGTATGAATTTGAATGTGGCATGCATGTAACATTCACTTTGGTAATCAGAATCTGCCCTGAAATGAGTGACTTATTGTTGTTAAAGCTTCTTTTGATGATTAATTGTTAGCCTTAGTAATTGGACTCATATTTGGTTGATAGTGATAAATTTTCCTTCTGTATTTGTTAGGACAGAGTTTCTTGAATTGCCAAAAACATGCACTGATTGGTAATTATCTATAGTATCCTTTAATTCATTTGGAAGTTCCTTTCCTACTGGATGGAGCCCTGTTGTTTTCTTAAGTTGTGATGCATGAAAACTGTGTATCATGGTCTGCTCAGGGAGTTGTAATTTAAAGGATCAGTTCCCATTTATTTTAATACCAAATAGAAGCCAGTCTAGGATGTAGTTTTGTTGGCACAAAAAGTTGTTTATTTGGTCAGATTTTGAGATAGGCCCAATTCCCTGGTTAAATCTGAGAAACTCTTTGATGCTTATCTGCACTTCAAATCCTCATCTATGCTCATAAGATCTTGTGTAATCGCTTCCACTAATGTTTCTCCTAGGACAAATTTAGCTAAAGGAGGTGGTCTTCTGTAAACCACTTCAAATTTGATGTGGAGTGCAGCTCCTTAGAAATTGGTATTATACCAATATTCAGCCCAAGGAATAAAGTATGCCAAAAACTTTGGTTGCACCGAACAAAAGCACCCAAGATAGGTTTCTTATATTCTATTATTAACTTCAGTTTGCCTATCTGGGTGGCAAGTTGTACTGATATTCAAAGTAGTTTTCGATAATCTAAAAATTTCCTGCCTAACTAGACATAAAACTAGGATCTCTATCACTTACAATGGAGATTGGTACCCACGATGTCTAATGATTTCTTTAATAGAAATATCATCTATAGATCTTGTAGTATATAAATGCTTAAGCAAAATGAAATGTCCATGTTTACTCAATTTCTCTACAACTACCGTCACTGCATCAAAACCTTTAGATATAGGAAGACACACAATAAAATCCATAGTGATTTTGTTAGCTTACACATAGAGGAGGAGTTAGTTAGAATTAGAATAGTCATGAGTTAGTTATTTGATTTGCTAGTTAGATATAAATAAGAAAGAAGGAGAGAGGGGGAGGGGCAGTGTAATATTTTTGTAGATTGTGCTTTAGCTCTTTGTGAAGGGGAAGCCCTTGAAGGAGAGAGTGCTCTCCTATTTCTTGTTCTTTTCTTTCTATTCTATAAAAACCTTTCTTTTCTTCTCTTTATAATTCTTGGTTCCTAACAGATTTCATTCCACATGGTTGTAAGTATTGGCAATGACTGCAATAACCCTCCTGGAGATGAAGTCTGTTATTTACTTCTTTGACATATATGACAAACTACTCCATATTTTGTTTTTGTTTCCTTCATGCTACTCAAGAAAAACGATTACGTCATTCTTCTATAGGTTCTTGAAGTACCTGATGGACCCCCTTATAGGAGTTGTATAAAATTAATGAACGAATTTAGGAACCCATGGAGAACTAGCAGATAAAACCAATCCTTGTCAGATGGTCCATCAATTTTGCTAGCGCTTGCCTTAAGTGTGCCAAATGATCTTCCCATGTTCTAATGTATACTAATATATCATCAAAGGAAAAAAGGGCATACCTTCTAAGGAAAGGATTTATAATATAATTCATGCATTTTGAAAATTAGTTGATGGAGTAGTTACTCCAAAAGGCATTACCAAAGATTTAGAATGGCCTTGATGTGTTCTGAAAGTGGTTTTCGATATATCTGGTTCATGCATCCTAATTTGGTGATATCTGGCCCTTAAGTCTATTTGGAAAAGTAAACAGCCCCATTTAATTCATTCAACATTTCTTTTATCACAGTAATAGGGAATTTATTTGGTACAGTGGCTTTGGGGAAAGCATGGTGGTCCACATCTGACTGCCATATTTTTTCTTTACTAATATAACTGGGCTTGAATATGGGTTATTGTTTGGCCTTATTATAATAGTCTCCAACGTCTCTGCCACTCGAGTCTCTATTTTTCTGCAGATGGGGGGTAACGACATTGTCTTATGCTGACCGGATTTGTTCTTGATTTGGTAGGAATACATGATCTACATCCTTTAGTGGAGACAGTCCTTTAGGTTCTTGAAATATTACTGCAAATTCTTTTTACTCCCTTTTTAGCATTCTAACGTGGGTTGTAATCAATTATTCCTCTCCTAAACTGTTTTGCTTTACAAACAACAGCATAAACATTATGTGAACTTCCTCTTTAGCCAGTTTCTTTAGAGCTTTAGGGGATATCATTGGTTTGGATAGGCTTGTATCTCCTTGTGCTTTAATAATTTGCCCTGCATGTATGAAAGTCATGCTTAAAGTTTTTCATTTTTCTTTAATCTCCCCTTAAGTGACCAACCAAGCCAAACCAAGAATCACTCCACTCCCCCAACTTTGAAACAATAAAAATCTCCTTCCATGTTATATTGTCCCAATTGCACCCTCAAACACCAGCAACCACCTTGAGCGGAATTTATTTTCACATCTTCTAATCTCACATAATAGGGTCGGGTTGCTTCAGGTTGGATTTCCCAACTCTTAACTACCTTGCTTAATATGAAATTATGACTAGAACCACTATCTATCAAGATCACACTTTCTTGTCCTTGCAATTTTCCATTTAGCTTCTTAGTTTGCAATTATGTCATTGTCATGCCACCTTCGGTGCATATCGAAAGATCCATCCATTGACATGCCATCTTAGATTTCTTTTCAGACTTATTATTATTGTTATTATTATTATTACTACTACTACGATCGTCCTCTTTCAACATGGTTATTTCTCCATCATTGCTCACCTCATCATCCTCAGCCAATATAACCACCCGTATATTTTTTTTTCAGTACACCAGTGTTCATGTGCATATGCTAACTCACAGTGAAAACATTTTCCATTTTCTCTCTTCTGAATGTATTCAGTATAGGGAGGGGTACAAGCTACTTTGCTTCGCTGCTCTGAAAATTTGGTTTTGCAACCGAAGATGCTAATCTGAACTCTTAGTTTCTTCATAGGTGGCTCTAGTGTTGGTTGAAACATTCATCACCCTTGCTCTAATCACAATAGCTCATCCTCTTGGAAAACAAAAACCTAAATTGACTTCATGTTCTTGCTGTTCTCTCATGCTGTACATTTGTTTTACGGCTTCGTCCACATCACAAGCAATTTCCATAGTGCTACTAAGGTCCCTAGGGTCATGTGGTATCACCAAACATCAAGTATCAGCCCTTCATAAAATATGCCAATATTTGATCCTCTGAATTTGGTTTGGCTTGGGAAACCAATAATTCAAACTCTTGCACATATTTCTCTACTCCCATTTGTCGTATGGAAGCTAACCTTGCGTACAGTATTCCACTCCCTTGGTCTCTAAATCTTCTCATCAATACTTCAGAAAATTCTTTTCCTAATGGATTCTTAGATGTTTGTCTATAATACTGAAACCAATTCACCACTTTTCCCTCAATACTAATAAAACCAAGCTTCAATTTTTTTGAAGGTTTTACTTCTTGCACCTTGAACAAATTTTCAGCACGCGCGCCAACCAGTCCAATGGGTGTTTTCCTTTAAAATTGGGTAATGATTCTTAATACTCTAAATCTGTCTTCATCTTGCCCACTACTTCATCCAAAGTTCTGACATGATTTTCCATGGTGAAAAGGATCCGACAGGTAAGACCATTGTTAGAACTCACTTTCTTGAATTTTCAAACTACAACTTGAAAACAAGAACACCTCCTTATTCTTGGAGCAACTACATTGAAATAGCTCTTTATATGTTCAACTATCAAACAATGAACAAGGTAAGTAAGTTTACCTCTCCCTCACCCCTAAAAGGAACTCTCTGCTTTTCTACACTTCAATGCCTAGTTTACTTGGTGTCACCTAGTCTTGTAATCCATTTTCTTGTATTGAAATGTATGTTTCATATCCATTTAAATTTCTTTTGTTGTTGTTGTTGTTAGCATGCTGAACTTGTAATGTGATGCTAGAAATATTACAAAGAGTCTTGCCAATTGCTATATATTGTTGTCTTATTGAAATTAAAGGATGCAAATTGAAAGAAGTTCAACTTGAGCTGAGCTTTGGAAAGTATAGGAAAATGTTGTGGAATACTGAAATAATTTATGGGGTCTTTGTGCATTTGAATTGGATTTACATTGAGTACATCTCATGATCTACATAAGTTTCACTGTTAAATCAGTTACATTACCTTCTAGGCATAAATGTATGTGTTTAGAAAGTGACAAGAAACATAGTAATGTAATGTTTGTAATGTTTCCCAGTTATAAGATATGTCTCACTGCAATCTTCACCTTAATCTAAGCGTGATGATAAAAACAATCCTTTCCAAATATGCAATTTTTTTGTTACATGCATTTATATTTTAATGATATTATTATTTGCTTCCTTTTAATACTCTTAAAGCTTTTCCTCGAATTAGTATCAAAAAGCTTCTTCTCAAATTATCTTTTAATTTCACATGAGTGCTTATGTTTTTGCATTAGTTGAGATTACAGTGCTATTTTCAATGCCCATATTCTAGATAGATAATACTAGTTTGATTAATTTTTCTTACTTTCATGCCTCTATTTTATTTGTTCATCAACTTTCTTTTCCTTTCTCTTGACCTTGTTTTCCTTTTTAGTGTAACACTTAAAAACAAAGGAGACTAGGATAGTTAATTATTACCCATTCGTGTCTTACATGAAATACTAACAAAACTCTTAGTAGGTGAGTGTATGCCTAACTCAACCTCACAAATCGGTTTGTAAGGTGAGATTTTACATCCCACTTATATATATTATGATTGGCCATATCCATAGTCGATGTGAGTTCTCTAACACACTCTCTTATATGGATGAATGAACATTTTGAGCGTGGGATAAGATATTCGTGGGTGGTCTAATAGGAGTCGAATAATGGTGGCACGATAACCCCAATGAACTTGATTAAGATAGACTTTGAATAACTCTAATACCATATCCGGAAGTTGGTTTATGCCTAACTCACCTCATAAAACTAGCTTGTAAGGTGAGGTTTACACCCTCTTATATATTATGACTTGACCATATTCTTAGTCATTGTGAGATCTTTAACACAAAATTTGCCCCATTTTTGTAGTCTACATTTCTTCTTGCTTGATATTCAACACTATACTTGTTCAATGCCTAGTACCCTTTCTCTTTGCCTTGTGACCTAGATCATGAGGTTAAATTTTGAAAATAAACATTTTGTTGTGGGTAAGGAAGGCTAAGAATTGATTTACTCTACAAACTCTTGTATGTTTTACTTTTTTGCTTCACGGTTTTTGGTGTATGTGGCTTGTAAATGTTTTCATGTTTTGCTCACGAGTAATTGTGTCTCTAACCTTTAATACATTTCATGGTGCTGATTCTTTTCTATTACTTTGGAACCAATATGGGTGTTAACATCTTCTCCAACTTGAACTAAGATGTCTTCATCCAAAGCATCCAAATTTGAATTTTCTTTATTCTCCTCCACAGTGCATTCATCATCGAAAGCAAGATTATCAATGTTGTAGTCATTTTTTTTCCAACATTCTTCTTCTTGTTCAATCTTTGATTAGTCATCACAAACATCACATTATTCTTGGTCTTTTAGTGTACACGGTTTATTTTCTTGGTGTGGACCAAAGTAATTATAAAATTAATTAACAGAGCATGATAGCAAATTCTTACCCTCTCAAAAACACTCCAATTATACTCGCAACCAGAAGAACTACAAGTCAAACTCAATGCTCTAATAGAAAACCTTTGTAATTGTAGACGTTGATCATCATATTTCCCACCATTATGCTGAAATTTTGGTTTTAAGTGCACATTGAGCTATTAGACTACCCAAAACCACATATTAGCTTTTGAAACTCTCAATGTGAGCATTAATCTTAGTGACATCAATATCTCGCACTAACCTATCAAAACAATCATGCATTCCACACTTCACTTCATAATCAACTTTAAATCCAAAAATATAGTGCAATATTGGACTAAGATAATATCCTATTGCATGGAATTACCCTATTGGTTCTCCCATCTTTGATCAATGATTTCCCAAAGGGGTGAGAATAGCTAAGAAAGATAAAAATAAACAAATTAACCAGCAAACAAAGTCTATAAAAAATAAATTATAAAATCAAACAACTGAAAGATAATTAGTTATTTTCACCTTTTAATAACTCCATTGAACATACTTTGTATCTTCTCTTAGTTCTTAAGTAAATCCCATGGTTAGTTTCTCATCTGAATCCACCATGCACAACACCTTAATTAGGAGAAGAGCATCTCATGCAATTCAAAAGATTTCCAAAATCCCTTATTCAATATCAAATTAACCACAAGCACTCCATCTCTAGTCTATACAAATTGACTAGATTGACACTCCTTATATCTGAACATCTTAATAAATGATTCTTTATTTTCATTCAAGCATCTCAAAATCAAACAAGTGGAAAAATGATGGAAAGGGGAGTAATGAGTGGGTCTGGAAAGTTTATTACAGAAAGAAATTTAAGAATTAGTTGGCTGTTGGCTTTTAACAACTGTTGCAAGAAGGGGGCTGAGACTTTCGTTTTCAAAGTCTATATATTCTTATCTTGTGGTGGAAAAAATAGAAAGGATTGTAGTTTGTTGTGACAAGGAATGCCCTGTGTGAAAGTAAGTATTTTCCGTTATTTGGAAGTTTTCTGAGAAATAATACAGTTTTGAGGGACTGTCCTTACATTTTTTATTCTACTTTTTACCTTATCTTTGAAGGCTCGTAACAGAAAAAAAGTATTGGTTGGTCTTATCAAATATGTTCCTTTAGTAAATTTGTGCAATAAGGAAACTAAGACCAGTTCATGAATATATGTAGGTTGTGAACTTTTACTATTGATGGAATGGTATTTTCTTCTCAAAATCTTCCAACATTGACACAAGGTGTCTAATATAACTTCTTTCTTTTTTGTATCAATAAGTATGCAATTTCCTTGTAATTTGGTGTATTATCGGTGACAATTTGGATAAAATTATCTTCCCTAGCCTCCTTAAAAACATCATCCATCATCTTGAAAACTTCTTCAACTGCTTCACATATGTCAGAAGCATCAATAGACTTTTAAAAAAAAGGACAATTCGCTTGGAAATATTTACCAAAAAATTAAGTATAGTCCTCCTCATATCAGTCCATCTGTTTATGTTCTTCTCGAAGGTTTATTCATCCTTTTAACATCTTCAGGAACTAGTATACATGCTTCAACATCCTTTGAAGTCCCTACTAAATGATGTTTTAATCAATAAATTTCTCGTGATAATACTTTCTCACAATATTAACACCTCACATTTCTTGTTTTCCCATCGATTAAAATGCAATGACTACTCGCACAATCAGTCCTTGCTCAGATAACCACTTTGTTATATTCTAAAGTATTAGGATTTTATCATGATTTTATTAGGATTTTATCAGGATTTTATTAGGATTTTATCAGGATTTTATCACTTATTTAATTAGTTAAGATTTTATTAGGATTTTATCATTTATTTAATTAGTTAGGATTTTATTAGGATTTTATCATTTATGTAATTAGTTAAGATTTTATTAGGATTTTATAATCTTTAGTACTCTATTGATATGAACGATCGTGTGTAGAAGCGTCTAGGTCTTCTCGTAAGAGATTTCGAAGAACGATTAGGCTTTGGACAAAGGGAACCTTTAGGTGGCTTCCGATTATACCAAGAACAAGAACAATGATAGAGAATTGAGAAAAGGAAACAAACTGCATATATTATTCATATATCAAATAATAGTTCAATACTCTATTTATAGAGTACTAAAGATTATAAAATCCTAATAAAATCCTAACTAATTAAATAAATGATAAAATCCTAATAAAATCTTAACTAATTAAATAAGTGATAAAATCCTGATAAAATCCTAATAAAATCCTGATAAAATCCTGATAAAATCCTAATAAAATCCTGATAAAATCCTAATACTTTAGAATATAACACACTTCCTCTTCTAGGAGCTTGACTTGAGCCACCTTCAGTTGAAAGGCAGTGTTGGTGTTGTTGATCTGAGAGTTAGAGATGGTGACTTGATGGTGGATGATAGTGAAGTAAATGTCTGGAACAACATCAATGCTGCAATATTCAACAACAACAATGGTGATGGAAGTGTCAGCAATGATAAGAGAGCTGTTGAGAGTTGTTTGGTTTTGTTTTGATTTGCAAATGGGAATCATGGGGGAAAGGATCATCCTTATGAGTTGGGTATTTTTTTTTTCATGTCGGGATTTTTTAGCTTGAACCCTAGCTTTTCAAAGGATCAATGACGTGCACAATCTGCCAATTTCATGAGCAACTGCATGATGCCACTACGATCTATGCATCTCCCGATGTATGTGCCGCGTGCATCAACTTGCTGTGTCTTCCTTACTCAAGGAATCATGAGTAGGATTTTGACAACATTGATGTCAACAACAAGCAATCTTATTTTAAAAAAAGGGAAATTTTGAATAATTCTAGAAGATCTGGCTGCTTCCTTGCATGAATATTTGTTTGCTATTTCTATATTTTCCTTGAAAAATTTACTTATTTATTAGGGGATTAAATAGACTAGGTGAATTATAGGAACATAGGAACATTACTGAATTCTGGATCCATGCTGGCTCTGCATCTTTTAATTTTGCAATGGGAAAAAAGAAGTGAATGAAAGCAGTTGAGGTGCATGATCAAAACTGTCAAGTTGTTTTTCCCTTTCATTATGCAACTTGGGATTCATGTAGAGCATTGTAAAAATGTCCCTTGCTACGCACTAGAGGAATTTCATTTTCAATGAAGTTGAGAATTTCAAGAAACCTTGTTAATATTTCATGTTAAAATTTTGATAGGCTAAGTAAATAAGCATAAATTTTAAGGCTGCTTTCAATGTAGTGGCATTCCTAAAGTTTCCTTGTCCTATCATCATTTGCTTTCCTAATTAATTAAATATTAATAAGTTCTTGTAATGCATCCCTGCTAATTTCAATATGCTGTTTATATTTAATCTATTATTTGCAAATTTGGATGAACTTTATTTCTGTCATTCTCTCTCTCTCAAACTATCTTCCCTTGTGATTATGTTGCGACTTATACATGCACATTTTTTTAATCCTCCCACCTCAACATTGCATAAATCTTTTGTAGCTGAGATTTGGAATCACCAACCATCTTAGAGTTAATATTTGAATGCTTATCTGCAGAGCGTGCCATCTCAATACAGAGGTACAGGTCGCGGGGGTCGTAGACCATTTAGAGGCTATGGTCGTGACCGATTCAATCACCATCGTGGTAGGGGACGTGGTAGGGGACGTGGCAGGGGTCATGGTAGCCAGATCTCATCTCATTCTTCTGAAGCCACAATTGCTAATGTTGCAGATGTGCCTGCTGCTGATGGGTGCACTTCAGTGATGCAACCATCATCAGTCTGTGTGCAATCATCATTACCAAATCCCACACAAGTTCCATCCGCACTGTTGCAAGCACAACAACGTAAGTTATGGTGTGAAATTTGTATAGCCGAGTGCAATACTCCCGAAATGTTGGAGCAACACAAAAATGGAAAGCGGCATAGGAAGAACTTGATTGTACATGAAGAACTACAAAGACTCAAAGCTCTAAATGGACAACAGAGTGGAAATATTTCTACTTCTGAATCAAATTTAACAATCCAACATGAGAAAGCTCAAGAATCTGAGATAAAAGGATTACCTTTCGAAGTTGCTGGTTCTGAAGCTACAATTGATAACCACAATGATGAAACAGAGGTTCAGAATAATGTAGAAGGGGTTTCCGAAGTTCAAAATGAAGAGCCTCAAGAGGAACCTAGAGAAAACTCTTTCATACAAGGATGTGGATTCAAGCGTACGATGAGCCTAGGTAGAGGAGGTAAATACATGCGGAGTGATGATGGGTCAAGAAAACTGGTGGAACCTCCAAAGTCTAAGCATAAGCAGGTTACATCTCTTATATGCGAGTTGTGCAATGTTAAATGTGATTCCCTAATTGTCTACAATAGTCACTTGACGGGGAAAAAGCACATGTCAAATTTCAAGCGTGTCCATGGCTACCAGCCTTTGAATGGAGAAGCAGGGAGCAAACCGCTTCACTCTCCTGGTATTAATTCTCTGCCAAATGCAAATAATTTTCCGGTCTCACAAGGTGCAAGTGTCCCACTAGGCATTAGTGATCCACGGAACCTTCTGGCTCATCTCCTTGTGACTGTGCTATCCAATGTCCAAGTACCATCAACAGCACCACTGTCAGGTCCTGTGGCTGATCAGATACAAGCACCAACATTCATGGCAGGATCAAGTCATCAACCAACATCTCAAAATTTGACAGAGACTCTAGTGTCAGAGTCCATGGCATATTCTGAGATTGAAAATCATGCTGGGAAAACAAAAGATCAGATGCCATCTGTCATATTGCAGCTGGATGAGACTGCAGGTTCATGTAGTAATGCCAATACTGAAACTGTTGGTGGAAGTTCTGCAAAGGAAGAAACGGTGGTGAAACTTCCCCAGGATAGTGCAGTTATAACACCTGCAGAAAACCCAGTTGCAACAAATAAACAAATACCTTCGTAATGTGCAAGCTCCAACATCATAGACATTTAGTAAGCCCATAGAAGATGTGATCATTTTTTTTTTCTTTCTTCGTTAATTTCATTTTTCAGTACTTCATGTGATTAAAAGTTTAATATTTTAACACTTTGAACTAACATAAGGGGGATTCCCACACTTAGCTTTATAATATGATCTTTGAGTTACAATTTGAACATATTGCCCCTAATCTGTACTTCTCAGAAATGCTGTATGAATTGCTGTTGAAGATGCTGGGATACATGCCAGAAATCCATCGTTGTGCTGCAACACCATCTGATGTGACCAATGACTGTCTACATGTACGACAAACTAAAGAAGTAGCTGCAACATCGTATCTATTTATCAATGTTCAATAGAGGCCATGAGAGTTGGATTAGATGGCAAAATTGACGCAAAAACTTTTACTGTGCCTACTTTTAAATTTTAGCTAGTGAAAATTGTTTGGCAAACTTTTGTTGTAGTGTCAAGATTGTAAATGAAAATGTTGCTTGTGTACAAGCTTCTTACACGCTCCTTTCTGAAGCCAAAATATTGGCATACTACAAGACATAAAGCATCCGGGTACTGATTAATCTCTGCCTCCGCGATTTTTGAGTATTAATCATGCAAGCAAGAAATTTCATTCCCAATTTTCGAAATTTGACGACTTTTATGATGACAGCTAGCTCAAAATAATATTTATTATTTGAAACATTAAGGTTACCCGAATATGAGATATTCAGAAATATATTTATAATTGTATACATTTTATGATCCTAACAATTCAAAGATTAGATTATATATATATAACAATTGATTATAACTTATTGAATAATAAGTATTCACTAATCAACTATATCTCTTTATCTTATCTTTTGGATATTTCAGTCTAGACTCTAAAACTTATAAATACGAATTGATTTTACCGAAAGTACTCATTCAATTCTCTCACCTAATACTTTTCATATTTTATAATTTTTCTTTGACTTGAATGTTGATTTTTTTTGGCAGATGGATCTTTTTTCAGTTTTCATCAACAACTCGGTGATCAATATTTAGAGGTTCAAGCTTGGCTTTCAAGGGATATTACTCTTTCCACCTTGGGAGAGTCACCCTCATTTCAGGTAAAAACATTTGGTGTCCACTATGTGGGCTTGGGTAAAACTATTCTTAGACCATACGTCTTGTGGTACTTACCAAAAGTAGAAATGTCATATCATCTTCATCAAAACTTGATATGGACCTTTCAATCGTCAAGGCCCTAAAAGAAAACATGGAGAGTTTCTTTAAAAAGAATGTGAGCCTCCAAAACACAATAGATGGCATGCAAGTCGAATTTGACAAAAACTTGGAGCTCATATGACACCAACATCGTGAGTTGTAAGCTTTCCATGAGTAACTCACAATACTTAACCTTGACCAAAATACACACTGATATGAGAAAAATCTACAGGACAAAACCCAACACACCTAGTAAGTAATTGAGTCCTGTCCAACCTTAACAAAAAAACAACTTTACCAAGGATGGCGATGACTAGTGCATGATACCCGAACTAAAAGGGTAGCACACCGAACTAACAACATGCAACGACTTCTCAATCGGGCTCAAGGGTCATTATCAAAAAAGGAATCAAGGGCACGTGATCGACAACAACATTTTAAGGTTCTTCTAATGCCACTACTAAATGAGACAATGAAAGCAAACCTTGCTAGTTTCCATCCTTTTACTCCAAAAGTCACGAAGGTACAACTTCCTAAAAAGGGGAAGTGGCCTTCTATTGAAAAATATGATGCATCGTCGGACCCAAAGGAACACATCAAGGCATACCTTCTTTTTTGTCATCATATCAAGGTATAATTGACCCAACCGAACCTTTTCTTTAAAAACCTAGGAGTACATTGCAGACCTTTCCCATTTACTCTCAAGGGATAAACCTTGGAATGGTATTATTCCCTTCCCAAAAATTTGATAGATTCATTTGACACTTTCTATGCAAGGTTCTCAGCTCAATTGTAGTCTCAAACTCATGGTAGCAACCTTAGCCTCCTTACATAACATTGTACAAAGGGATACTAAGTTACTTTGACAATACATGACTCGATTTGCTAGAAATCCCTCGATATTCTTGACCTACATTTGGTGGTGGCCATGTGCACGCTCATGATAAAACTCCATTAGGAAATATTCTTGGTAGGTTATATTGATAAGTGTAATATTTTAGTAATATTTCACATTAAAATACAAGCACTTATGGATATTAATTCATAAAATAATTATAATATAACCCCTAATATATGAATATAAACATTTTACATATTTTGTTATTATAATTTGAATAAAAACAATTTATTCTCAAATTTTTGTTAGTTACAAGATTATAGGATTCTAAGGAAGAATGGAGATGAAAGGGCAAAAGGAGAATAAACAATGATAAAAAAAGGGAAAGTTGGAACACTCCAGCACTCGTCCAATTTAGAAGCTCCAGAGGATCTGGCCTAAGCGAGCCTAATCACGCCCAGGGGAGAACTCACTTAGCTCAAACCCAACTAGGTTAAATGTGAGGCGTGAGGCACAACCCTAGACATCAATAGGGAGAATAAGAGGTGATGAAAAACCCTAGAGGAGGCAATCGTCAAGGAGAAACATCCTAGATCTTCTTTTCTTGCTTTCCATGCTTGTAATGACCAACATGAGTGGCTAATTCTGTCAAGCATTAAACTCAAAGTCGTCATCAGTTTTATTTTGAAACTTGAATAGTCAATAATTATTAGCTTTAATTCTAATTTTGAATGTCATATATACTATGATTTTAAATATAATTTACAATATAGCTTTCATGAGAGACAATATAGAATTTGAGAAGTCTATTTTGAGACTATTTAGAGATATTGTATTCTCATTTGAAAAGTAGCAGTGAAATAAAATTTATATTCTTTGTTCACAAATTGATATCAAAGCTATGACCAATATAACCAATATTTTTTCCTTGCCTCGATTAACAAAGATGACCAATTATGACAATTGGAGCATCCAAATGAAAGACCTTCTAGGATCTCAAGATTTTTGGGAGGTGGTTCAACAAGGTTTTGAAGAACCAGAAAATACCATTGGTTACTCGACTAATACAATCCAAGTAGCCAAGAAGATGACCAAGGACTCAAAAGACAATTCACACTGTGAACAATCATCTCAACAATCAAGTCAAGGACCTACCAAATATCAGACGGGCCTCACTAGAAGAAGAACTTGGCATATATCGGAACATCAATTGTTCTTTCATCTGGTCTTCTTAAAAGACAAAAACATGTTTATAAATAATTTGGGCTCACTTTTGCGGTCCGAAACACAAAATAGGGTTTTTAACCTACTCTCTAGAAGTTATGCCTAAAGGTGCGGTTTTGACTATGGTCAACACCCTCGACAACCCCTCTCCCTTGCCATTTCTACCCTTCACCCATCTTGCCCACCAAGACACCCCTTCCTATAAATAAGTTGTCTTGCCTCATGTATTTTCACCTAGATTTTGAATATAGTAAAGAAACTCTACTTGAGTGATTAGTGAGTTTTTTCTCCTAAATGTTTTGGGTCTTAGTTTGAGTGTGTGAGCATTTCAAGTGGCAACTCTTCCTCACTTATCTTGGAGTTTCCCACCCTTCAAGTGGCATGTTCATCTTTCCTAATCTCCATAAGCTTTCTTCATCTCATCTTTTCCATTCCTTTCCTTTTCTTCTTTTACTTTCTTCATTATGTTCTTGTTTGTATCTTTGTCCATTCGGTCATCTTCTTCATTCCTTGCTTCATTTTATGCTCTTTAATTTCCATCCTTGCATCATCCACGCCATCTTAATTGTCTTTTCCTCTTTTCCCTTCTAAAGTGAACCTTCATACTTACTTAACCACTTGGAAAAGTTCGTGTCCAGTGGGAATCTTCTTAGGGTTCTCACCTTAAATTGCTAAATCAAAATTCATAAACAATAACAACCAATTAAAATGTACAATCCTAAAATCAACTCACTTCATGTGGTATTCAGAGCATGGTTATTTGGTGCTTATTTGCTTTGAGTTGATTTCGGCAATTTATATTCTAGGACATTTAAATTCTTGCTTTTACCTTCAAGCAATTTCATTTCCGCCTGTAAATTCTTTGTCATCTACAATTTCACAATTTTATTCATTAAGCACTTTAAATTTCGCTTTTGAATTTTATTTTGTGACAAATATTTTTTTCCTTACATATTTTGCTTGAGTCTTTTGTTCTTAGTGTTCTAAGAGTCTTTCTACTTATTTTGATTTTAACTGTGAAAAACTAAAAAAGTTTTGGAAGTTGTGAGAGTAGTGGTTGATTTAATTTCAAACATAGAATGCAAGTGTTCATATGATTTGAATCCAAAACCAACATCTTTTCCGGAAAAGTGAAAAGTGGAATGACAACAAAAATATGCATGCAAAAAGAATATGGAACTTTTGAATCCATAAAACAAAGAAAAAAAAAGCGTTTTGAGAAACGTTCACATTTCAACTTTCACTTTGAAAATTACTAAAGAGAATTCTAAGTATATGAAAGTTGTGTTCAAACTTGTGTAATTTAATCCTTCTTACTTTCACAATTTCTAAAATCATGCAAACCTTCATAATTAAAGTTTAAGTAAGTTTTCTTTGAGTTTTTTTAGTGCTGTTCTTGCTGGTCTTGTTAAAGTTTTGTCTTCATCTTATTTCCAATTTGCTTTAGCCTTCTTGCTTTTAATCTTTTCTTGATGGTCTTTCAAATTTTCTTAAGTTTTGTTGTGGGGATCTTGAGTAAGCAAGTGTAAGAGCTTTGTCATCTTTCACTTGAAGTGCTTGCTACCAAATGTTGACCTTTGTGTTTTGAGTGCAAATATTTCTTGAGTGCCTTGCAATTCTTCCCTCCTTTACTATAATTGCCGACTGGCACAAGTAAGGAGTGGATAAAATTGTTGATTTTTTCACTAATTGTTTGTTTCCTTTTTGGTGCAAATCATGACACATTTGTCTTGGGGAGAATCTTCAAAGCCACAATCTTCTCAAAAGACGTTTCTTTTGGGAGAACTTGCGGAAACCAAGAGGACTTTGGCCCAAAAAGAAGAAGACATGAGGCAATTAGTGGAGAGGTTGCAAAGAATAGAAGCGACTCAAGAAAGACAACCTAGAGGAAGGAGATGGGAACCAAGAAGAGCCTCTAGAAGTTACACGCACTAAAGGAGTCAAAAAGAAGACAAAGATTGGAGAGTGCATAACTTTGAAGAGAGGTGCCATCAACACCCACGATCAAAGCCTTCTTTCCCTTCTCTTAAATTGCCTAGTTTTAATGGGGAAGGTGATCCCAATGTGTATTTAGGATGGGAAGCTAAAGTAGAACAATTTTTTAATGTGTATGAGGTTCAATAGGACCAAAAGGTTAAGTTAACTTCTTTAGAGTTTTTAGATTATGCCATGCAGTGGTAGTATCAAACTGTAATGGACATTGGTTTGAACAAGAGATCAGTCGTGGTCTCTTGGTATGATTTAAAGGCATGCATTCGTGCGAGGTTTGTTCCTCCTCATTATAGGAAGGAACTCTTGTTGAAGCTCCAACGAATTCAACAAGGACCTAGGGGTGTAGATGAATATTTTAAAGACTTAGAAACTACTTTGACCAAAATTAATATGATGACAGTGAGGACTTAAAGATAGCTAGCCATCAAGGTAGAATCACAACTTTTGAAGAAAACCAATTTCAAAAATACTAATAATGATGGCTTCTACAAATCTTCACGAAAGGATAAAAACAAAATTTCTTCAAAAACTTTTCCTTCCAATTTTCAAAAGAAACCACTTCTAACCATAGAGTTTCTAAACCTTCTACCTCTACACCTAAGTCACCCACCAAGACTTCAAACACAAAATGTTTTAAATGTCTAGGTTTTGGGCACATAGCTGCAAATGGTGCATCCAAAAGAACCATGATGGTAAAAGGGTAGGGGGGGTTGTTGTGAGTGACCATAGTTCCCAAGCCTTATGGTCTAGTTCCTCTACCTCTTCAAGAAGCCAAAGAAAGGATGAATATGATTTGCCTTGTGAAGGTGATTTGTTCGTAGTAAGGCGTATGCTTGGACACATTCAAAAAACCTTTTGTTGAGATTCAAAGGGAAAATATTTTTCATACAAGGTGTCTTATTAATGACAAATTATGTTCATTAATTGTAGATGAGGGTAGTTGCACCAATGTGGCAAGTACAAAAGTGGTGGAAAAGCTTGGATTATCCACCATCTCTCATGCAAAGCCCTAAAGCTCCAAGGACTTAGTGAAGAGAGATAAATAGTTGTTAATAAACAAGTCCTAATAGCCTTCTCAACTAGAAAACATAAAGATGAGGTCTTGTGTGATGTTATGCCAATGGAAGCTACCCACATTCTATTAGGAAGGCCATGACAATTTGATAGAAAAGTTTTACATGATGACTTTACTACTAAAATATCTTTTACCTTTCAAGGGCATAAGATCATTTTGAAACCTCAATCTCCAAAAAAGGTAAATTAAGATCAAATAAAAATGAAAACAAAAAAAGAAAATGAAAAAGTTAAATAAAGAAAAGATAAATCGGGTAACAATACCTCACCTAACACTGCAAAAACAATCATGTTGACCCGTACCGAAATGCAAACTTCACATCCAAGGTGTTCTTCTTCCTTATCTTTTTCATTACCTAATAAATCTAAATACTTGACATCTTGGACAAAGAAGTTTTGGGATGCAATTCAAACACCTCCTAAAGATTCTCACCTTCTAAGAGGATTATCTTCAAAAAGTCATTTCATCCCAAAACATTCTTTCCAAAAATGGCTTTGTTCCTGCCAGTTGACTCGAGGGCCTTCGTACGTCCCACGTTCCCCATGCCCGATTCTCTGTGCCTTCGTTCGTGCCTTTCTCTCTATCAAACACATGAAATCACAAAGACAAGGGACGCCCTAGAGGCCGTTTGCACTCCGACGCTCAAGTCAGTATAGGGCTAGGAAACACCAAAACTGTTAAGCGTAAAAGCTCTGTGTAAACTGTGTGTGTGAAGCGACGCAAATGAATAGCGTACCTTACTAGGTTTGTTATTGCCCTTTATATAGTCCCGAGTTTCCACTGTTTCCATTACCCAAAATAGGCTTTCTGAGGGTGGGCCCTAACGCCGCTATTACCCACTCTTAGGGCAATCTAGCGCGTGAGGCTCCCTTACTGGAGTGCAACCTCTGACGGAATGACCACCTGGGTACCAACTTGTGCACCTAGTCTCTGGGGGCCATCTGTCTTGGGAGTGCCCTAACTGCTCACGTGCCATGCGTGCAGTTTCACCCCTGGAACGTGACTCTTACAGGTCGTCTCTTTTCCAGTGGCTTTTTATTTGTGTTACGCTTGGACGTGTCATCCACACCACACGTATAGACTCTCGTGACCTAGGCTTCTCCCTAACTGATAACTGGTGTGTGGTCTGGGATCCACCTCTCGTGGCCCAACTCTACTGTTCGAGTTACCGATGTCTGACCTCTCATCGGCCTCATGATATTGTCGAGGACACATCAGTACATTCTAGTGATTATCGTCTGACCACTCTTCAGCCCCTTGGCTCACGTGCCTCGCGAGACACTGGTCCACGCCACTCGCGGGACCCACCTTATGTGGGCCCTCTACCCCTGGGCCTCCGAGGACCTCCTTGCTGAGGCCTCTGCTCTCACTTCTAGTAAGGACATGATGAAACATAGGAAGGATGAGGCCGCTCACATGCTTCGTGTGTTTGGGCGAGAGTGCGATGCTTATGTATCTGTACTGCCCTGTGTTGCGGGCGAACCTGTGTGTGCTGAAGAACGCGCAAACAACGGGGAACCCTTCTTCTTTCTCTACGCCACCATCTTCAAATGGAACAAACTTCGTTTGCCGCTCACGGGGTTCGAGCGGGCTCTAATGACGGAGATCAACGTGGCCCTTGCACAACTGCATCCCAACAGCTAGGCCTTCGTGAGGGCGTTTGGCATCCTCTGTAACCACTTCGGGCACACTCCCTCTGTGGACGTCTTCTTCTACTTCTTCGAGGCCAAGAGTCCAGGGAAGAAGCTTTGGGTAAGCTTTAACAGGGTGGCAGGGAGAGTTCTCCTCACCCTGTTCCAACAGTCGTATAAGGGCTTCAAGGGGAAGTTCTTCAAAGTGTGTTGTAACGACTACGACCACACTCTTCTGGATGGCTTTCCACTCTACTGGGTGAAGAAGCTAGAGTTCAAGAATCCTAGGACTCTTGAGGAACTGACTCCTCAAGATCGTGAGCTCTGCCAGGTCTTCTAAAGCCTAGGGGTACTGTTCAACACTGCCCAACTGATTAAGCATGAGTTCAGCCCTTCTGATCTCAAGGGCTATATCGGTACTTGTCTCCATACCTTTCTCACCCCACTTTGCATGTTTTTGGTTAGCATGCATATCTCTTGCTTCTCATCACGTCTATTAGCATACTGCTATACTTGCGTATTCTGCCCCTCCGTGCTTATACGCTTACCCTTGTACTCTGTATTGCATTGCTGAGCTCTTGAATTCTGACCTTGGTGCAGGTATGGTGCTGAACGAGGAAAAGTGGGTGAGGCTTGCTAACGCCCTTGTTCGTCGCCCAGGAGCGTCTGGGGCCGCGGGTGTCTCTGCTTCTCCCACCCCCATCTCCGCAATCGTCGCGCCTTCCCCCACTCCGTCTGCCCCCATTGTCGCGGTGCCCCTTGCCGCTGTCCAGGCGTCTCCCGCTCCAACTCCCCTTGAGAAAGGCAAGGGAGTGGTGGAGATTGCGTCTAACAAGGATTCCGTCGAGGGGCCCGTCTTCAAGAGACGCAGGGCAATGGTAACTGTAACCTCCCATTCCACAACCGAGGGTCGCCCTTCCTCTTTCATGGAGCACCCCCCAAGCGCCTCCTCACCTCGCGGCCCACTTGCTATTGAAGGTGGCGGCGAGAGCGCCCCCGAGCATGGGCACACTCCACCTGCCCCTAAGCTCCCTGCTATTCTCCAGCATGCCCTTCAAGGTTTCCAGCGAGAGGCAACAGTGTAGGTGACCGAGGATGTGGCCAGGGAACGCTTGGGACTTGGCTTCGGGGGGCTCCTTTCCCAAGCTAATGCTTACATAGACAAGGCTGAGGCGCTGAGGGAGCAACTGGCCCTGGTGGAGGCGAAGGACAAAAAAGACTTGAATCTGGAGGAAGAAAAGAAGAAGGAAGAACTGGCCCAGCTGGTCCTGATCTTCACCAATCAGGAAACCGCCTTGGACCAAGAGATAAGCAGTCTCCGCCAGACTGAGAAAGAGATTAAGAAACGAATCTTTGACAAAGGTCAGTTGTACACTGATCTCGAATCAAAGGTCTTGCCCCTACGCACCAAGAGGGTGGAGTTGGAGAAAGAGATCGAGGTGGCTAAAGCCAAGATAGCCAAACTTGAAGAGAGAGCCACTAACCGGGAAGTGCAGCTTGGTCGCGTGGAGGCTGAGTTCACTCAACAAGCTAAAAACTTCAAGAAAGCCGAGGCCGAGCTGATCGAGGATGCTATCGATGCATATGTTGCGGGGTTCGAGGACGCCCTTGCTCAGGTTGCTTGCGTGTACCCTGAGATGGACGCCTCACCCTTTGCCACATCGAATTGTGTGATGGATGGGCAGATCGTGCCCAGGGTACTACCCTCATAAGTTGTATTTGGTCCCCCGACAAACAATTCTTCTTTATACATGAATGCCTCATTTTTTTTCAATTACCTGAGTTGTTTTCCTGTTTTAAATTGCTTTACCTTTCTCAACTTGACCTGCTCGAACTCCACACATAACTCGTTTGACCTCGATACGTCTGAATGTTGCTCTTTTATTCCATTTAACTTGTGTTCTTCGTTTCTGATCATTAACTGTTGTACCTCAGGCTGATGCTTCTAACAACGCCTTCGACAACGCTTGAGCCTTAGGTAGCACACTTTCCCGCCTCATCCTACCGTATACTTCGTTAGGTAGTGGGGGTTCTCACACTAACCTGAACTGACCTCGCCTTACTGTATACAGCCAAGGGAGGATTTAATTGTGAACTGGGCTGTTCATCCTTGGTGTTCTCACTCGAGGGGGGGAGGTGTTCTCTGCGAACCTACCTTTCCCACTCTCGAGACTTCTAACCTAAGAGACAACTTATAACTGACCTTATCTTCTCTCAAAGGCGGGAAAAGATTTATTTGGTGAACTGTTTCGTTCGACCTTGGCGCTCTCACTCGAAGGGGAGGTGTTCTCTGCGAACACACCTTTCTCGCTCTTGAGACCTCTAACATAAGGAAACAGTTTGTGTTTGACCTCGTCTTCGCTCAAAGGCAAAGGAGGATTTCAGTGAACTGTTTTGTTCGACCTCGGCGCTCTCACTCGGAGGGGAGGTGTTCTCTGCGAACACACCTTTCCTGCTCTCGAGACCTCTAACACAAGGGAACATTTCGTGTCTGACCTCGTCTTCGCTTAAAGGAAAAGGAGGATTTCTCTGGTGAACTGTTTCGTTCGACCTTAGCGTTCTCACTCGAGGGGGGAAGGTGTTCTCTACGAACATACCTTTCCCTCTCTCAAAACCTTTAACGTTAGGCGAACTAGTTCGAAACTGCATTGTACAACAATCGAGAAGATACTTCAATCGAATTTTATTGGGTGACCTCATTAAAAAACCCTAATAAGGGAAAAAGAGGGTCCCCTATAAACCGTTATGTACAACACTACAAATTTAGCTTAAATAAAACTTGAGATTGGCTGCATTCGATGTACGAGGAATCGCGCCTCCCTCCAGCGTCTCAAGTTTGTATGCCCCATTCCCAAGGGCCTCTGTCACCTCTGTCACTCTGAAAGGACCAATCCACTTGGGGGACAACTTGTTCTCTAGCTGATATAGGTGGGCCTTCCGCATCACCAGGTTGGCGACCTGGAACTGACGAGGTTTCAGCTTCGAGTCGTACTTGTACTCCACCATTCTCTTCAACGCTTCAGCTTTGATTCTCGCTTCCTCCCTTACTTCATCCAGTAGATCCAAGTTCACCTTTCTTTCTTCGTTGGACTCTTCAGCCACGAAGTTCAAGAAGTATGGCGAGCTCTCCTAGATCTCCACTAGAATCATCACGTCCGACCCATACTCCAAGCTGAAGGGTGTCTCTCTAGTGGTGGACTGGGCAGTGGTGTGGTAAGCCCACACAATTTTAGGAACCTCCTCTGCCCAGGTTCCTTTGGCCTTCTCAAGCCTTCTCTTTAAACCTCTGAGCAGAACTCTGTTGGCAGACTCGACCTGCCCATTTGTCTGGGGGTGCTCGACTGATGCAAACACCTACTTTATTCCAACCTCGGAGCATAGCTTACCCAACTGTTGGCTTGCAAACTGTGTGCCATTGTCAGACACCAAGCGCTTCGATACCCCGAAGCGACACACTATACTCTTCCACACGAAGTGTGTGATCTAGGCCACGGGCTCATCCTCGATCCACTTTGTGAAGTACTCTATGGCGACCACGAGGTACTTCATCTGTCTTATCGCCAAAATAAAGGGCCCCAGGATATCAATTCCCCACGTATGAAAAGGCCAAGGGCTGTAGATCGACCTGAGCTCTTCTGGCGGTGCCTTGTGCCAGTTAGCGTGTTGCTGACACTGCTTGCACTGCTGTGCGTACCTTGTGCAGTCTTCCCTTATGGTTGACCAATAATATCCTGCACGAATGGTCTTCGACGCCAGGGCTCGACCTCCAATATGACTCCCGCATATCCCTTCGTGGAGCTCTGCCATTATACGTGTACACTGGCCACCACTCACACATACCAGGATTGGATGTGTGAACCCATGTCTGAACAGTTCTCCATCTATGAGGGTATACTTGGCGGAGTTTTTCTTGATTCTCCTGGATTCTGTGGGTTCCGGCGGGAGTATCCCATCAGCCAAGTAGCACTTGTAGGGCGTCATCCAGGTGTCTCCTCCTTCGACCAGGCAGATTCCACCCCTAGGACTGGATACAAGCTTACCTTAGGACTCTGCAGTGTTTCCTGAGTCAATGATCGATGACTCCTCGTCCCTCCTCTTGTCGTGCTGACCTAATGGACCCCACCCAGTTATCTGCGGTGAATGTTCAAGGTGTCTTTAGGGTTTCTTGTATGACCGTCCTCTGCCTGCCCCCCTTTCCTGAATTGGCGAGCTTAGCTAGCAAGTCAGCTCGAATGACCCCTTTAGAATCTGGACATACCCTAGGTAGGCAGCCATCTGAGGGTCCTTGGCCTAGTATTCACCGGTCACCTGACCTGATGTGATTCCACTAGCACAATTAGAATGATTCTTGACATTCTTAAGAATCATCTTGAGTTGGTTATGAGATAGGCACTTTATCATAGAATTGGATCAAGGTTCTATGAACAAGAACTCACCAAAACTAGTGCCAAAACACAAACTCATATGGAAGTTCCAATTATTGTCAAATTGAACCGATTAAAATGAGAGGAAAAGCAATTGCACCGAATAGAATGGCTTAGAATTGAAATGTACCGAACAAAAGATAAGAAAACTGAATTAGAAGTGTTGGAAATTAAAAGGCACCGAACCAAAATCAAAACAGAAGAAGAACAGCAGCTGGAAAATGAAAATGCCGAACCAAAAGACAAGGAACACAAGCTAATACATGAATATAGAAAAAGAAGGAAGGAAGGAGAAGAGAAAGCTCATGAAGATGGAGGAATGGTTGGATGATCACGCCACTAGGAGGATGGAGACTCCAAGATAAGTGTGCAAGCCGCCACTTGAGGTAACCATGGAACCATCAAGATAAGACTAGTGAAGAAGGCACAAAGCTCTCCAATGCTCTCTCAAAAATTGAGTATAGTTTCTTTAGTCTAAATTCAAATCTGAAATGTACAAGGGCAACACCTTAATTTATAGCCTAGAGGTGCTGAAATGCAAGCTAAATAAATTCAAAAACTCCCCCCAAATTCAAATGAAAGTGGCGCCTAAACCAAGTCATGAGGAAGGTGTGATCTCTTCTCTCACTTTGGCACCTCCTTATTTACTCCTACACCTATCTACTAACACACCCCCCTTCTTAAGACTCCTAACTAAAGACTAAAAGATGCTTTAACAATAGAGGTTTCTAATGTGACTAATAGGGAGTCGCTCTTCGCTAACAGGCTCTGCGCGCCCATCTCTTTTGCCAATAGCATGCCTGTGATCAGGGCTTCGTACTCCGCTTGATTGTTGCTTGCCTTGAAGGCGAACCGTAGAGCCTGCTCGATCAGCAGCCTGTTCGGTCCCTCCAAGATAACACCGGCCCCGCTGCCTTGTTGGTTAGAGGACCCATCTACAGAGAGCACCCACCAGAAGTTGGCTTCCTCTTGGTGTGCACCTGGCGAGGAGAGTTCCACCACGAAGTCTGCGTAGACCTAGCCTTTGATAGGGCCTCTAGGCTCATATTGAATATCGAACTCATATAGTTCCATCCATCGCCCAACGCAGACTGAACTGATTGTCCGGTCAGTCACCGCAAAATGCAGGCAAAGTGGTGTGCTTGGCTGCGGTTTGCACAAGACTGGAGGGCTAGCCAGGTATTCCTTCAGCTTGAGGAACGCCTCTTCACACTCTTGGGTCCATACGAACCTGTTGTTCCTCCTTATGTACTAGAAGTAGGGGTGACCCTTGTCTCCTTCAGCTGATACTAATCTAGACAGGGCGGCCATGCGCCCTGTCAACTGTTGTACTTCCTTCACTGAACTCGGGCTTCTCATCGCCAAAATTGTAGTGCACTTCTCTGGGTTCGCTTCTATCCTACGCTCGATGAGCAAGAAACTTAGAAACTTTCCTGCTTCTACCCCAAACACGCACTTCTCAGGGTTCAGCTTCAGTTTGTACTTAGCTATTGTCGTAAATAGCTCTTCCAAGTTAGCAACGTGCTGCTCTTTCACCTGCGAGGTCACTACCATGTCATCCACGTAGGCTTTCACGTTTCGCCATATGATGGGCCCGAGCACTCTGTCCATCAGCCTCTGGTAAGTTGCACCTGCGTTCTTCAACCCGAAGGGCATAACCGTGTAACAGTAGCAAGACAACTCAGTCATGACTGTTGTCTTGCATTCGTCCCTGGGATGCATCTTAATCTGGTTATACCAGAAAAGGCATCCAGGAAGTTGAGCATGTTGCAACCCGAGGTGCTGTATACCAACACGTCAATGCTTGACAGAGGGTAAAAGTTCTTTGGGCACACCTTGTTGAGGTCCGTGAAGTCAACACACATTCTCCACTTCTCATTGGCCTTTTGCACCAAGACCACGTTCGCCAACCACCCCGGGTACTGGATCTCCCTGATGTGGCCAGCACTCAGCAGCTTCTGCGTCTCTTCCCTGATGACCTGACGCCTCTCTTCATTAAACTTCCTTCGTCTCTGACGGACAAGTCGAACCTTGGGGTCCATGGTCAGGTGGTGACACAGGAAGTCTGGGTCTATCCCCGACATGTCCGAAGCAGACCATGTGAAGGCATCCAAGTGTCGTGCTATGACCTTGGCAATCTGATCTTGCGCCGTTTGGTTGAGAGCGCTGCCAAGCTTGAAAACTTTTCCTCCAATATCTCTTTCCCATACATCACCGGCCGATTCAGGTCGCCTCTCCCGGGCGATCTCAGCGCGGGTGATCTCTGCTTTGGCGTCTCGTTCTTCACTTGGTTCCCGTGTGGTGACAGTGGGTACCCCTCTCTGCGCTCGCCCCTCCCGGGCGATCTCTCCTGCGTGCGGTGCACGTGTAGTGACGATGAACACCCATCTCTTCGTTTTGAGGTTGTTCTCATAGCACCTCTTGGCCTCCTTCTGATTTGACTTGATGGTAATCACCTTTCCTCCCAAGTCAGGCAACTTCATCTTCATGTTCTTTTTCGATGATACCGCCCCCAGCCTGTTTAGCGTATGTCTACCTAGCAGTATGTTATAAGCAGAGGGGACATTGACGAAGAGGTACCTGATGTTATCCGTACGGGACGCGGTACCATTTGTGAAGGTGGTCCTCAGCTCTAAGTGCCCACGCACTTCCACCTGGTCTCCCGTGAAACCGTACAGGCAGCCAGTATAAGGCCTTAGCATGTCAGGGGACAACTGCAGCTTGTTGAAAGTCGTCCAGAACATCACGTCTGCCGAGCTTCCTTGATCCACCAGTACACGGTGCACCTTCCTCCCAACGGTTACTACTGAGATCACCACTGCATCATTGTCGTGGGGGACGACATCTCGGAGGTCGGCCTTGGTGAAGACAAGTTCAACGTCAAAGGCATCGTATGCCCTTTGTGCTTCTACCGACATCATTGCTCGTGCATACTTCTTCCGCTGAGAAGCGGTGCACCCTCCTCCTGAAAAACCTCCCGAAATGGTGTGGATTTCGCCATGCACTGGGATTTCACCATGCACGGGGATTTCATGCCCCTGGTCACCCCTATCACCGCCACGTCCTGGGCACCATGTGTTTCCTGCAAGTAATCCCTCAGGAAGTCGTTCTTCACCAACTCGTCCAGCTGGTGTCCCAACGCCAAACAATTGCGTATGGGGTGGCCGAACGCTTGGTGGAATTCACACCAGGCGTACTTGTTGGGTCCGAGCTTCTTGTCGGTCTTGGGGGGTATCCTCAGTCTTTCTACTATGTTGGGGATAGCGATGAGGTCCTTTAACTCTACCACAAAGTTGTGCCTTGGTGGCACGTTCTCCCTTGCACGCCCCCTAGTTTGGGGCTTCCTGGGTTGCTAGGGCTGCTACTTCACCGGGGTCTTCTTCTCTATCGTTGCCTCATGTACCCTTAGGGGTTGAGGGCAACCTGGTGCGCGTGGGTGCGTGGGAAAAACGCACGTGCGCTTCTCATTAACTTGTCCTTCTACAACAATGTGAGCCACCGCACGACTCCTTATCTCAGCGAAAGTTTGGGGCGGTTCCTGATGAGTGATTCGCTGAAAGGTCCTTTAGCTCACGTGCCCAGTGATCGTCGTCTGACCACTCTTCGGCCCTTTGGCTCACGTGCCTCGCGAGACACTGGCCCACGCCACTCGCGGGACCCACCTTATGCGGGCCCACCATTACTAGCGGTCAAACTACGCTCGAGGACTGGTCGGTACAGGCTTGTATCTAGAACTTACCCATATGAACTTCCAAAGCTTCATGAACATAAGTTTACTTCACATACCCCACCTCGCAATATTTTATATATGAACAAACTAACTATGTTATTTGCAAGAGTTCTAAATTGGAGGTCAAATTCTCTCCAACTTGGGGGGCATGATACAATCCAAGTAGCCAAGAAGATGGCCAAGAACTCAAGAGACAATTCACACTCTGAGCAGTCATCTCAGCAATTAAGTCAAGGCCCCACCAAATATCAGACGGACCTCAGTAGAAGAAGAACTTGACATAGACCAGAACATCAATGATTCTTTCTTCTGGTCTTCTTAAAAGACAAAAACATGTTTGTAAATAATTTGGGCTCACTTTTGGGGTCCAAATAGCAAAATAGGCTAAAGTAGGTTCACATAGCATAAAATGGAGTGTACTTAGCGAAATGGGTTTGTACCAAACCCATTTTTTCATGACAAGACACCTAGAATTAGGGTTTTTAACCTACCTTCTAGAAGTCCTAAAGGTGCGGTTTTGACCATGGTCAACACCCTAGGCAACCCCTCTCCCTTGCCATTTCTACCCTGCACCCATCTTGCCCACCAAGGAACCCCTTCCTATAAATATGGTGTCTTGCCTCATGTATTTTCACTTAGATTTTGAATATAGTAAGAGACCATTCAGTTAGATTCTGCAATATTAGGAAATTTTCTATTCCATAAGGTGTAATGAAATGGGTTCCTAAGGTTTCTAAGGTTCCTACTAACATCATGGGACCCAAATTTATAAAGGGACCAAATCATGCTTCTTAACCTTTTCTTGTAGGGATCTTTGGCAACCAAGAATTACCTTTGAGTTTGAAGAATTCCTGTCAAAGGGAAAAACGTCAAGAGTAAAGTCAATCTTTGTTCCTACACTTTTCATTTGCATATGTCTTGCAAAGGTCTTTGAAAGTCAAGAGTCATCCTAGGCACATGCATAATGGTTGCTCAAAAAGAGAATCTTCAAGAATAAAGAGAGTGAATCTTTTGGGGTTCTCTTTGCTAAAGTATGAACAAATTGCATACTGCACTTTTCATCACTTTAAAAGGTGATTACTTGGTTCTGGAAAATATTCTTTTTGCTGTCACAGAAAACAAACAGTTGAAAATACAAAACAACCAGTTGTTCTACCTTTGACACCTTTGAATGAAGCTGTTATAATTGCTTATGAATGGTTAAACATGTTTATGCTTTTCAAAGGCAGTTGTTGGTTAAATATGCAATATGTTCAGAATCTGGTCATAAGGGTATATGTCTGTTTTTTTCTTGGAAGTTCAGTGCTTTTTATGAGTGGCTATCACATTGGTGTTCATGGGGTCAATGGAATTTTTATTGAGGAAACTTCAAGAATAAAGAGTCTGATCTGGAGTTGTTGATGGCTTATGACTGTGGAATCGTCTATTCATGTTGTATTTAATGAGAATAACCATGCAGAACAGTAATCTATGAAGAATTGTGCAGAAGAAGATGAGCAAAACATCTTTCTGAAGAATCTAGAAACCTGTCCAGAAAAGCGACCGATTGATTCTGCGAAACAATCGGTTGAAATTTTGCAACAGGATGAACCTTCCAAAGAATAGAAGATTCTTGATTTGATTATAAGCATGAAAACTGAATCCATGGCTCTGTGAGATGGTTTTACAAATCGTCTTTCAAAACTTCATGAAAGCAATACTTTGACGTCTCCTCAAGCATTTGAAATTGATGTTTCAGGTCAAAGGGAAAGGGTCGAGATATTAAATGCAATCTTGAAGGGTGAGAGGACTGAAGAAAACATTGACTTTGATTATATAGCCTTCTTATGTGAAGATTACACTGGTTTGGATCTCTTTGACTTGTGCAAGAAAGCGACATTTTTCTTTCATTTAGAAAACTACTGGATGGAGAAAAGAAAGAGGGAGAAATTGTGGTTTCTTGGGCTCTATGGTGCTTTATTTTTTTGTAAATTTTGTTGCTGCCATAAACTTTGATACCCTACAGATTTGTTGCTACAATGGTGCTGCTACACACACTGGTTTTCTAGTTTATTATGTTATTGTTATATGCTGGTTTTCAATGCTGTAAAACACTTATGCAAACAGGTTATTATGTTTTTATCTCTTTCTTCATTCTATTTGTGAAGACAAATAGGGGGAGAAGGTGTTGGTTTCTGTGTTGGTATGTTGCTACTGCAAACTTTGATTTAAAGTTTTAATTCTGCTTAAAACTGTTTCTGTTGCTACACTCATTGGTTTGGCACTATTTTTGGTTGGTTTTTCTACTCTTTCGGTAATGCAAAAATCTAGTTTGTGTGCCTTGGTAACCTGCTGTTATATATGCTTTGTGTTTGCATAGTTTCTGTTTTGCAGGTTCTGGTTCAGATTCAAACAGATCAACACAAGCAACCAGGGATTTGTCTTCACCAAATAGGGGGAGATTATTGATCAAGGATGATCTTGAAGCTTTGATGTCTCCAAATCCATGGTGTTTGATGGAAGACTGGAGTTGCTGCTTGTGTGAGTGGGATCTGGGTAGATTAATGTGTAATCCATTCTTTGTTTGAATCTAAAACAAATTTGGAATCAAAACCTTTTTAAAAAAGATTGTTTTATAAAGAAGTGGAAAAACAACTAGTTGTTTTATCGTTTCAATCGATTGTTTGACACTTAGAGATTTTTGAAAAGGGTTTGAAGTTGTTTGAATTGGTTGACTTTGTTGTCAAACCAATTCTATCAGTTGTTTTGAGAATTCAACCGATTGTTTGTTGAAAATCCATAACATAATTTTTGTTATGTTTGCAAATCAACTTTAAATGTTTTCTAACTGAATAGGCTCCTGCTTTAAATGTTTTTAACAAAATTTTGGAGTATTTAAAAAGGTTGTTATACACTCTTAAAGTTTGAGAACAATTTTTAGACATTTGTGAAAGTGTGAAAACAGATTTGAGTTTTCAAGATTTGCATTCAAGCTTTTGGGTTTTCTCAAAGAAGTGGAATATGATTGCTGTAATCTTTTAATTTCTCATCAGGTGTAATCCTTTCTGTATCTCTTGTATTTCTGAATATTGTTGTGTAAGTGCAGAATCAGAGGGTGTTCTGATTTCTGTGGTGATTGAGTGCCAAAGGAAGTGTGTGACTTGAGGTGTTCAAGGTCAGTTCTTTGGTGGTGTGTTGTTAATCTGAATTTTAATTGCATAGTAGATACCCAGTGGTTTTTGGGAACTAGATGTAGTTTTTGGGATAAGAGTGAACCAGTATAAATTGCTTGTGTGCTTTTCTCTTGCCTTGAAATCATTTAAATTATGCTTTTATGTTCTTTTTAACTTTGCTGATAAAAACAACCAGTTGAATTCCAAAAACAACCGGTTGATTTTTTAATAATCAACTTAAACAATTTTGTTTGATTGCTTTCTAGATTTCTATATATGTGATTCTACATTGAACTTCATTATATCTTCAAAGTTTGCGAAAATATTTCATAAACAATTTATCCCCTCTCTTGTTTGAGGCCATATATTCTAACAATATGTAGAGAGGGCAAGCAAATATGTAGTGATGAGTCGTCGGACCCAGATGGGCCATTATGCTTTTTCTATGATACCCTTTTTACCAAAATTTTGTTGTGTCTTCACCTCTTAATTTTTGAAAAAGAGTTGTTGATCGAGCTCAACGCGACAACTGCCCAACTACATTCGAACAACTGGGCATTAATTTGAGGCTTCAATATTTGATGTTCTCAACTCATTTGAGGCTTCATTATTTTATGTTTCCAGCTAGACATTTCGCCGACTGTGGAAGTGTTCTTTTACTTTTTTGAATTCAAACAATTTGGTTGGCAATTGTGGACTTCTTTAATCCTGGCAAAGAGAAGATTGACCTATCTAGCAAGATTGAAAGTTTGAAGAAAGAGACGGGAGAGGAGATAAGTCGTAAATAGGGTGAGTTCTCCAAGATGGTAAATTCCCTGAAGGATGACGCGACCCAATCATTCATTGTTGGGTTTGAAACCGCCTTGGAGCAGACAACCATTGTCTATCCCACGGTGGACTTCTCCGAGCAAAACTCATGCAAAAGTATTGTTTTTGGGAAACTAGTGGAGGACTCCTAATTCTAAGATTATGAACCATATTTTATTCATATGCATACATTCAAAATATCAGAACTTATTAATGATTTTGTTTATCCTTCTAAAATGTGTATTTAATGTTTGAACTCAAACAATCTCACGAATGTTTAACATTTTATGTAGCTTAAGCCCATGACTCCCCTTTAAGTGTGCTTTATTATGAAGTTCATATTTTTGCCCATAAAATATAAATGCATGCCAAAAATACCTTACCGAATAAATTTGCTTTGCGTGCCAAATGCAGCATAGCTGAACAGATTACGAATTTACCAACCTGAGTTAGATGAAACGTATAAAGCGACGAGAATAGCTATTAGAAAACAAGCTAGATCTTCGATGGATGGCGCCCTCCAGGGTCAGCCAAATCACTCGCTGTTTTAACTTAACTTGTACCATTGCTTATCTCGACATTTATAGCACACATTTTGCAAGCAATCTTACCTTATGGTTCAGCTGAAATGGTATGACGCAATTGTCATTATCGAGATAGTTTGGACTCATGCTCGACCAATCGATGATCATTGAAGACGCTCATCCCCGAGTTAGGTTGTCTTACAATGCGTCTACTCAGGTAACTATGTCTCCTACGAGTTAGGTCATCTTGCAGTGCGCCTACTCGCGTAACTATGTTTGTTCCGAGTTAGGTCGTCTTATAGTGCGCCTACTTGGATAACTATATCTGTTCCGAGTTAAGTCGTCTTACAATACGACTAATCGGGTAACTATGTATGTTTCGAGTTAGGTCATCTAACAGTGCGCCTACTCGAGTAACTATGTCTGTTCCGAGTTAGATCGTCTTACAATGCGACTAACCAGAGTAGCTGTAACTGGTTGTAGATTTCCAAAAAGTTTATTTAAGGGAGACCTCATTAAAAGACCCCATTTAGTGGAAAAAAAGTGTCATCAAACGAAACAAGAAACTTTAGAATGTCTGAGCACACATTATAAAAAAATTGTTAAGTGAAATAAAACCTAAGGCTTGTTGCATTCCACGTTCAGATATTTTTCCAGATCAAGAGTAAAGTAATATCAAGGTAATACGAACGAAGGTATTCACAGATAAAGATTATTTCAAACGCAAACAAAGGGGGTAAAACGCATTGAAGATGCATATATGAATTTCCTATTTGAGCGTCTATCAGAAAAAAGATGAATAATGCATGAATTAAAAAATATCTAAGTCCAAAATCAAGTCTCAATTGATAGATTTCATATATATGGAGAAAGTATTTGAAAATCAAATACATGTCAAAGACGAAAAGATCTCATAAAAGCCAATATTTCTATATTTAGTGTCTAGCACAAGAAAGTTGATGAATAGTGCAAAAGAAAAAAAATTTGAGTAAGAATTAATTAGAGTTTCAACATTCGAATTAAATATTGATAAATAAATATTTTGAAATGTAAATACTGACTCAAGAACGCATAAATTGCTTTAGAGCATAAGTTCCTTTTAAGCATCTATGTTTGGGAATGCATAAGATGGGGTTCTATATACAAACCATGTTTGGAAAGAATGTTTGGGAATGACAAATATTTTTTATGAAAATCCTCTTAGAAGGTGGAAACCTTTAGGAGATGTTTGAAAATCATCCCTAAATTTCTTTAACAAAGATGGTGAGTAGGTAGAAACCTTTGGTAATGAAAAAGAGAAGGAAGAAGTATACCTTGAAGGCGCAGTTATTTTTGTGTGGGCTAACAAGATGAAACCTGTTTGACTTTCCTCACCTTTTTCATTTTCTCTTTTGGCTTTTGTTTTAATTTGGTCTTGATTTACCTCTTGTAACATTATGGTTCTTTTATTTGGGAACATTGCATCTAATTGTCCCTAAAAAAGAAACATGATAGTTAAGGAAGGGGTTGTCATGAGTGATCATAGCTCACAAAGGTCTAAGTCCCCTACCCCTTCTAGATCCCCAAGTGAGGAAGAAAATGAGATTCCATGTGAAGGAGACTTATTAGTATTGAGGCGCATGCTAGGCCAAGTTTTAAAACCTTTTGATGAAAGTCAAAGGGAAAACATTTTCCACACTAGGTGCCTCATTAATGATAAGTTGTGTTCCTTGATTGTGGATGAGGGGAGTTGTGAAAATGTGGCAAGCACAAGAGTGGTAGACAAGTTTGGGTTATCCACCATCTCTCACACAAAGCCCTACAAGCTTCAATGGCTTAGTAAAGAGGGGTAATCTTTGGTCAATAAACAAGTCCTCCTAGCTTTCTCAATTGGAAAATATAAGGATGAGGTCTTGTGTGATGTTGTACCTATGGAAGCCACACATATTCTTCTAGGAAGGCCATGGCAATTTGATAAAAAGACTTTACATGATGGCCTTACTAACAACATTTCTTTTACCTTCCATGGGCACAAGATCACCTTAAAATCTCTTTCTCCAAGAAAGGTCCATGAGGACTAAATAAAAATGAAAAACAAAAGAGAAAATGAAAAAGAGAAAGAAAGAAAAGATAAATCGAGTCACAAAATATCATCTTCTACAACTAAATCAATCATGTTGACTCGTGCCATGCTACCAACTGCACCTCCAAGGTTTCATTCTTCTTTGTCTTTTTCCTTACCAAATAAATCTAATTACTTGACATCTTGGACAAAGAAATTTTGGAATGGACATCAAACACCTCCTAAGGGTTCTCACATTTTAAGAGGATTTTAATCGCCAAGTTCTTTCATCCCCAAATCTTCTTTTCCAACAAGGCTTGTAAGAAGCGCTTACCCTTTTGAACTCCCCAAGCTTAAAGAACATAAGGTTGTTTCACATTCCACACCTTGCACTATCTTATATGAGAACAAACTAACTATGTTATCTACATGAGTTCTAACTTCGAGGTCGAATTCTCTTAAACCTGAAAGGCATGATGCAAACCAATCCAATAAGGAGATGACCAAGGATACATACTATGAGAATTCATCTCAACAATCAAGTGAAGACCTCACCAAGGATTTAGCAGACCTCACTAGAGGAAGAAATGGACACAAACCAGAGCATCTAATGTTCTTCTTGTTGATCTTCTTAAAGAATAAAACAAGTTGTAAATAAATTAGCCACTTGAGGGGTCCAAATAACAAGATAGGATAGAATAGGTGCCGTTAGCATAAATAGGAGTGCTCATAAAGAAATGGGCTTGATCCAAGCCCACTTTTTCAAGAATGCATCTTGAATTAGGGTTTGTGACCTAGTTTCTAGAAGAATGAGCTTTAGGTGCGGTTTTGACTTAATTTAAAGACCTAGGCCGCCCCTTTTGCTCCTTTCCCATCCTACCCTTCATTCTTGTTCTCCAAGGCTCCTTCACTTATAAATAGGATGCCTACCTCATTGTATTTTAGATGTGGAATTTTGAGAAGCAAAGAAACTCTGCACAATTTGTGTAAGCTTATAGTGAGGCTTGTTTCCTCTTTGCATGGTCTTATCTTGAAGAGTGTGAGGCTCTCAAGTGGCGGCCCTTCCACCCATCTTAGTGGCCTCCACACCCCAAGTGGCGTGATCATCCTCACCATCCTTTCCCTAAGTTTCTTCTTGATTTCATATATTGTTCCTTGAATTGTGCTATCGGGTTTTGGCTCATTTATTGAGTATGGATCATCATTTGGTTTGGCAATGGCCACCATTGATGCTTACCATGTTCCCATTTCATTTCCACATTTGCATTCTATATTCACCATATCTTGTTTTTCCATCTTTGCCTTTGTGAAGTGAACCTTCACACTTACTTAACCATTTGGTTAAGTTCGAGTCCAGTGGGAATCTCCCTTAGGTCCTCACCATTAATTGCTAGAATCTCAATCCTAAGTAAAATGTCACATCTAAAAATGGCTAAATTTAAAATCAACTCACATCAATTGGTATTGTCTATTGTAGATTCTTGATATGGTCTGATGGGTCTTTTCTTTAGATGTTATCCTTTTAATCTTTTAGTCATTTATCCAATGTTAAGTTCATGATAGGATCGTTTTATGGTCTTCTTGGTTCGTCTAACAATCTTTTCTATTATATCATGTAATGTGTTTCAAGACAGTTAGTCTTGCTCTTCTTCTTTAATATTTTTGTCTAAGCTTTTATTGCACATAAGTGAACTTTGTTATACCACAATACACCTTATAGTGTTTTTTATCATCAGAACACAAAGACACTCATATCATGAGATCATCTAGCGACTTAACAATTTTTGTGTCATATATATGAGGGTTGGATCATTTGACGTTATGAGCATGTGCGATTGTTTTGTTCAACAACCTTTTCTATTGTCATATCGTCTAGTAAGTCTTGTTCATCTACTCTATTGTTTTTGTCTTAACTTATATTGCACATGAGTGAGCTTTGTTATATCGCAACACCTTATAATGTTTGTTATCATAAAAAAATATAGACGCTCATATCATGAGATCATCTTATGGGTATTAGATTATCTACTGACTTAACAAATCCTTGTAAACAACATCGAGTAGGGGAAGGGTGTACTAGTTTTGTTCTAAGCGAACCTATTAGACTTGGAGAATAAAGTCAAGTCATGCTTCCTATAAGAGCTAAGACAAGTTGATTTTGATGATGATGTTGTTTGAAGAGATGGTGTTGAAGATGTGTTACTTGTTACATTTTTTATTGCATGTGTTTGTGAGTCTTGCACACAAAGTAAATCACAACTATTCAACTTTAGCACACAACCTTAATCATAAAACTTGTTTTGAAAGGTTAACTTTTTTAGAAAGGTTTTAATTCTAGTTTAATTGATTAAGCTTCTATGTAATCAATTAGTTTGATCTTGATGTGTCTCTAGATTAATAAGAACAAAATAATCGATTATCATTTTTTATAATGTATTAAAGCATAGAACAAACATATATGTTTTTAACTAGTCTGAAGATATTTGATTAACAAGCTTAAAAATAGACTGATATGTTCTTAATTATTTTGAAAATTGATAAAGAAAAATAATAATTGATTAAATGGTAACATAATCAATTAAAATGGTGAACATATTTCTCTTAAACTCACTTTATTCCATGAATAATTGATTAAAAACTTAAGATAATCAATTAAATGTACCAAAAAAATTTAAATAACATTTTGAAAACTTTATAAGTGGAACCTTTAATTCAATCTTTGAATAACTTTTATCAAATATTACAAAAAGCGATCTTAAATGTTTAGACTGATAAAAATTGAGTTGTTCTCGCATTATTTTGAGAGTGCAGTAAAGAATCATTTAAGTAATCTTTCCGCTCTCTTGGTTTTCTTAAAGAATTCAAAAGACTAAGTGTTAGTGTTGAAAATTTCCTTGTCGTTGCTTCTATTATGTATTTGATAACTTCTTTATATTATTGAGTTGTTGTAATAATCCCGTATTGATTCTTCTTGAAGGTTTTCAAGAGTTATTTGTTGTATTCCACTTGGTGTGATCTAAGGGTAGAACATATCTTCCTTGAGTGTGTTCAAGAGTTCATTTTCTTGATTTTTATTTTATATATGTTTCGCATGTGTTGAGAGCTTGTAATAGACATATAAAGATAGTGAATTTCGGTTTTTCTAAGCTTGAATAGTTAAGACTTGACGTAGGATCTATTTTGATTTGAACTAGTATGAATCTTATTGTGTAATCTCTCTCATTCTATTTTGTGTGTGATCTTTGTCCATCTTGATTCCTTAATTAATTACATTTAATTTTTAATTAGACTTTTTTTCAAATTATTTTAGGAAGGAGTTAATCTTCTCAAGAAAGTTTTGAAAACCAATTAAGCTCTCCACTTGGTTTAACTTAGCCTTAATTTCTTCTCCAACACTACTTACATTACTCCAATTTGATTCGTGATCTACCATTAAACATATCTTAGCTTCTTCATCACTAAAGCTTATGCTACTACATGAGCTTAGATCATGGGCCTCTGAAACCACATACACCTTCTTCTTCATCGATTTCTTGAATTTTCTTTCATCAACCTATTTTTCATGTTAAACAAAGGACAATTAGCTTTAACACTATAATGACTAATTACTTTTTGTCTTTAAATTAGTTGTTATTAAATGATTTTTTTGTAGTGTAATATGACTAATTCCCATATTAAAAATATTTGTATGTTGATAAACATGGCTAATCTTGATGTGTTCCTCAATTTTTATGTTGTGCTTGTTCTTATTTTTGTTCTTGTTTCTCATGAACCTTGAAAACTTCTTTACCGATACGTTCAGATTCAAACAATACACTACAAGAAAATTATTAAATAGAAATCGATTTTAGAGACAATAAGTTGCTATATTGACTAATTAGATACTGTTTTATAGACTAAAAAAGTTATTGGTATATAAATTACTTTCTAAATTGGTATCTAATTAGCTACCAAGTTTTTAGCTACCAACTTTAGAATCTAAATAATTGGTAGCTAAAACCTTGGTAGTTAATTAGATACCAATGTAGAAGTTATTTATCAAGAATAAAAATTAATTTAGATACCAATAATTTTTTTAGTCTCTAAAATAGTATCCAATTTAGTCAATATAACAAATAATTGTTTTTGGTCCCTAAAATTGGTTTCTATTTAATAATTTTCTAGTAGTGATATAAATTTTGTTGTTCCTCTTTTGTCTCATGATCTACTATAGTTTTGAATGTTATGTCGTTTCTATTCTTGGTAGAGGGGTTTTCATTTTCTTTCAACTTTTCAAATTCTTACTCATGCTCCTTCAACTTGCCAAAAAGGCTTTCTATACTCATTGTTGTGAGGTATCTTGATTAAGAGATAGTTGTTACCTTTGACTACTAAGTTCTATTCAAGGATTTCAGAATCTTTATATAACATCAAAGCTTTTTCCAAGATACAAGATTATTCATTATATGAGTGAATCTTTTCTTCGCACCATAAATGTTTTCATCCAAAGCGTCCTGAACATCCTATATTTTTTAGTGAGGGTGTTCTTTCTTAATTTGTTCACAAGTTTTGTGCAATTATGTGTAACTTCTAGAACATTCCATATCTCTTTAGGACTTCGACTAATAAATACCCTATAAACCTCATTCATTAATAATGCAAAAGATATAATATTATTATCTTAAAAATCATATTGGGGTATCTTATTTTCTTCCATGCTCCAACTGGAGAATTCATTTGGAAGATACTTGTTTTCAACTATTTTAAATTGGAATGAATGTGCCATTACCACAACATCCTAAACTCCCCTATCAACTTATTCAAGAAACATTTTCATGCGAACTTTCCAAAATTGATAAGTTTCCCACACTAACAAATGTGGTCTGTTAATAGAAGCACCCTCAACAAACGTTGGATTGTGATTAGCCAGTTTAGGGTATTTTTTTAATAACTATAAAAAAACTAGCTCGAAGGAAATTCTAGAAATTATAGGCTAAATCACTAACGAAGAGTAAGGGTGAATTGATTTTTTTACACTTTTAAACTATTAACATATTCTTTTCAAAATCTTTCTTCAAACACTTTGTGAGAGAATAAGTTTTCGTGGAATTTAAAAAGACAAGAATCAAGATAAGAATAAAGAGATTGCATAATATCTTTTAGACTAGTTCAAATTCATCCGATCTATATCCAATATCAATCTAAATCTTGAAATGATTGTATCCACTATTCAGAAATGTTCAAATTACAATCACAATACACTTGTGAAACGTGCAATCACACTTCCAAATCATGGAAATAACAATCTCTTAAATAACCCAAAAAGAGATATTACAATACCTTTGCAGAAACCTACTACAAATATACCTATACATGGTAAAACACAAATCAACAAAAGAAACAAGAAAGATATCACCTAATTGTGATGAATATTTCGGATTGAACAAGCAAAACTAAACAAAAATGTTGAATACATAACTTTCTTAAGTGTTTGTGAATGATGTCTCAGAAATGATGTTCTTGATAGTGTTTATATATATGTCAAAAGTTTTGAACTTTGTAAAGTACTTCTTAGGTAGAAACAATCTCAGAAACTATCTATAAAGATGTTTCGGTTTTGACTTAATCGATTATGTTAAGTGATAATAAATTATTGTGTTCTTAGTTGTTTTTAAAAATACAACTGATAATCAATTAATAATTCACTTAATTAATTATGTGAGTGACCATGAAAAACATTCATTAAAGAATAATCAATTATGTTAAGTAATCAATTAAAAGCACAAGCTACTGAATATTTTCTAAACCCTAAACTAAAAACATAATCAATTCTAATAAATATCTAATTCATTAAACGACCAAGCAAGGATTTTTAGAAAATAGAACAAATCAACACCCAGTGATTATATAGAAAGATGATTATTATCATCAAAAGCATGATTTTGAAATAAATTGTGTTGACCTAACTATAATCGATTAATACTAATGATTATTGATTGCCAACCCTATGATAATAGGTCATTACATGATATAATCAATTAAAATGTTCTTGAAACATCTTGTTTAATTTTTTTAGAATGTTTTCGCAAATCACTTAAGATTATATAAGTTTTGATTTATTGAATTTAAATTCTTACATTTCCTATACACAACACACATAATTAAGGAATTACATTTTAACACATAATACTTCAAAGGTTCATAATCAAAACATATTCGATACTTCAATTTGCTTGATCTTGATCATCTTGATCAACAATGTCTCCTTATTTTCCACAGGCCCCCACCATTATTTCCTTCACACGTTCTACAATCAAACATATCCTAAGAACCATCCAAGTATCCAATTTACAATCATATTCATCAAGATAGCCAAACCTACACACAAAGTTGCAAGTTCCATTTCTTCTTGGTGCAAGAACCTTGCATCCCTTTTTGAACTTATCCAAGAACCCTTAGAGAACCCGACACACCCCAATCTGTAGCCTACCCTCACCATTTCAAACCCAAAAAGCCGCTAAAAAGAACCAATTCACATAGGTGTTGTTCTTCTTGGAACACCAAACACGTAGGTAAGTTATTTCCTTCCCATTGGATGATATTTTAATCTTTTATATAGGTACACCAAAATCTACGAAGGTTAATTCTTTTTGGAGATTACAAGGATGCTTTTGGTTAAGCTTTGAATTTTCTTGAATCAAAATTTTATGTCCATAATTGGTCAGCAACTAGGAGGCATAGGAGTGCATTCACACTTGGTTTTCAATAGGTTATGTTCCTTTTAAGTACCTAGGGTTCCTTTATTTAATGATAAGCCAAGGAAATGCTATCTTCAACCAATTGTTGATACTGTACAACAAAATTTTCAAAAGTGGAAAGGAAATACTCTATATTATTACACAATTTTCATGTTTACAACTGGCCAACCAGTTTGCTAAAACTGAGAATAGGTGGATGAGGTGTGTCAGTTGGTAACAGTCTCATAGATACAGGTGTGTCAGTTTAGATCCTCTAATGGACTGGGGATTAGGGTTACCTTCTAGTTTAAACAAAACTATCATGCTTAAACTTGGAGGAGGCATATGCTTGTTGAGGATATAGTTTAGGCTGTGAGTCTTGAGTAGGCGTGGTGGTTATGTTTCTTGTGTCCTTTCTTTTCTTTGGTTTAGCATTGAAAGTAGTATAAATGTGGCCCATGATGATATGAATTGGTAGCTAGGCGATGCCATTAAAATCGGCTTTTAGAATGATATACATAGTTGGAAAGAGCATTGGTGGAATTGTTGCATATTCTACATCACTTTCATAACCAATTAACTTCTAAGGATTCTGATTTCATTGTTAATGGGCAGAGGGGTAATATAGAAGTTATAACTGCTAGAAATGCAATTCTGGCTCAAACTATTCGTAATCATTCATCTAGAATCTTTGCCTGATAAGTAATGACAGAAACAAGCTTGGGATGTTATGTTGTCTTTAAAACAAGCATATGGTGTTTCCACTGTAGTCACTAAATTATATTTTCATAAATGTTCTATTTAAAGCCCTTTTAAAATTGTAACTTCTATTCATCATCGATCACCTTGTTGAAGGGAGAATTTTGTATGATTGTATTCACAAATTTAAATACACAGCCTAAACATGGCCGGTGACTCAGGGGATAGTCATCAAGAAAAGTAATTACTTTCTCTATAAACACCCCTGACGTAAATAGGCAGAACTAAGTCAGCAATACGCTTCCCAGGAAGAGCTAAAAGCCAAGAAGAGCTAAAAATACACAAAAGCTAGGAGGCAAAACAACAACCACCTGTTTTTCCACCATTACCAATTTCTTGGTTGGGAACAATTATTCTGCTTCCCTTAAGAAGCCCCGAACCCCCATTATCATCATCATTCGCAGTGAGTGATTTCTTGGCATGAATCCGATATATCTCAGTTAGAATGGTCAAAAAGCAAGTTTCAACATTAGTGGACTCAAGTGCTGATGTCTCCATAAAGAACAAATTCTCTCTTTGTGCAAACTCCTCTGCATCTTCCATTGGCACTGCTCTAAGGCTTGCCAAATCAGACTTGTTCCCAATTAGCATGATGACAATATTTTGGTCAGCATGGCCTCGCAACTCTTCCAACCACCTTACCATGTGGTCAAACGATTGACGCTTAGTCATGTCATAAACTAACATTGCCCCAACAGCACCTCGATAGTATGCACTGGTAACTGCCCTGTACCTGTAAGAAAGAAAGAGAAATCAATTTCACAGGCTAAACTAAATACCAAATAAAAGCTTCAAATTTGTGAAGTCTATGGCATATGAATTCAATGAAAGATGAAATTCAATCATTCAGGTGGAATTTAAAGAAGACGCAAAGACAATATATGTAAGCAAGCAAAACCAAAAGATGCAGGGATCACTTGCAAGTTGGTAGAAAGTCGAGCTGTATTTCAAGATGTGGTGAATGCATGAAGACGTACCTAATACGGGGGTTACTACCCTAAGTAATTGAGGGGTGGTCTTGAAATGAAGAAAGTTTTCTCATATTTCTTAAGAAAAACTTGAAATGTGTTAGAATATAGTGGAATATTTTTGTGACGGAACCGTACATTCATTCCTTTCTTTTCATTTAAAATATTTGTGTATCACATATATTTGATCTCTATATCTAAGGAAGAACTTTTCGCAACAGTTCCATGACAAAAAGAAATAAGTATTAACAAAACCTACTAGGAAGAGTTACCATATGAGATCAAAATCAATAACTACTTCATCACTGCAGGATCCAGCTAATAATTTTATAAATCTATTGAAGAAGGCAGTACAATACCATAAGTCTCTTCTTTTGAAAACAACCTAACATGTACATTTTATCCACAAATCTGCTCACAAGATACCAAGTGAAGTTTTCTTTATAGCTAAACAAAAAGTGATTTAAACTGATATTCAGGCAGCCACAATCATTCATGCTTTGCATTAAATAAACAAATTTAATTTCGGTATTTCTACTGGTTTTCTTGGTAGAAAGCTCTAAAACTAGTTGGATTAGATCTAAAACTTCATAGTATTGCCGTCCAGTACGCCAAGTGTAGAAATTGAGTCCGTATTGGAAGTATATGTGCACCATAATCATTTTTAATGCATCATAGTGCGGGTGTTACAATTCCCTTGCAAGGTACGGTCTTGAATCCCGTATCAATTATATGAGATTTTAGTGTGGGTTTATAACGTGTTAGACTTTCTTATTATAATGTCTGACTATTGTGCTGTGGTTCTCTCGAGTTTTTCATATTTGATATCCAAGTATGTTCCATTGAGGGCTTTTATGATATGGTTCTTTTATCTATTGTAAGACTAATAACATGAACGAGGCATCATCTGTTAATAAGCAAGATTGAGGAAAGTAAGATTGTTAAAATTATTGTCTTAACCATTCAAGCAGTATTCTTTATGTAGAATAATATCCACTACGATCGACTAAAATGGTACTTCTATGAACCAATGAATGACGATAAAAATGCATATTTAATCAGCTAGTTGCCTGCACGAAATTTTTCTATGGACCCTTAGATGGTAATCAATACACCCAAGCATATATCTTCAAATTTACTCAGTAGCAGCAAACAACTTTTCAAACAAAGTCACATAAAAAAGTTAGAACTTACTAATTTCGAATGTATATGCATTGCTACAGAAAAACTTTTGCACAGAAAAACTGCATAGCTAGGCCCTTTTAGTGGAGTTTTCAAAAACCTGAATTGACATGCTCAAGGACTCTCGGATGATAATCATTAAGCGTTTTCCTTATCCAACAAAAATCATTAAATTGAACTTAACCGTAAGCAAATTTTAATTAACATGTCTTCTATGCAGAGATTATTCCTGTATCATATGATATCCATGATGATAACCTAGAAAATGATTAAATTCCATATACGGTATCTGAATTATGAATTGATCCAATTGAAGCATTCCATAAAAAAATAAAAATGGGTAAATTTTTGTATACCTTTCTTGGCCAGCGGTGTCCCAAATCTGAGATTTGACTGTTTTGTTATCAATGATGAGTGTTTTAGTCTGAAACTCAACCCCAATGGTTGCCTTGGAATCGAGGCTGAATTGGTTCCTTGCAAAGCGTGCAAGAAGTTGAGTTTTGCCAACTGCGGAGTCCCCAATCAACACCACCTTGAACACGTAATCAATCTTTTGGCTGTAATCCCCGTACAAATTCGACATCCTAAAAACAATTCCCTAACCCACATGCATCAAATTCTAATTAACCGCTATATAATGGGATCCTCACTCATCACCATTTGTTTGGTAAAGAAATTGCAAGCAATCAAGACATTTAATTTCAATAAGTAATCAGAAAAAATATTGGAAGATCACAGATACTTGATCGTGAGAACTGGGAGGGCGTGTCGTGATGCAATCGGAGAAAGAAAATGAAGGCAAATTCTTCCTCCTTTCTGGATGTATTTTATTTTTCTTGCGCTACACGGAATATTTCTTTTTTATTATTATATATTCTCATCATTAGCATTGAAATATTACTATTATTAATAAGGTACACTTGTAAAATATATATGTATATATATGTGGGAAATATATATTATTTCGTTTAATATTGAAAATTGAAAAGTTGAAATAGTAATATTCTGTACTTTTATCACTTTGAAATGTAATAATTAAAATTTTCTATTCTTCCTAAATATGAAATGAACTTCCCCAAAGTCTTGAGATTAATTATGTTAGTAAATATGTTGTAGGTGTTCATTATGAATTTATTAGTTAAATATCTTGTGCTATCGATACAGAGTTTAAATTTGAAACTTATAATACTATTATAATTTTTAAGGCATTTGGGTTATATATATATATATATATTGTATAAAATATATTATTAATTATAAGTTATGTGATATTATTATTTATCTTATTACACAATTCATATGTGCACTATTAATGATGTTAGATATATATTCTTGTGAGATTTTTTTGTTTGTTTTAATAATGCTCAAATTATGAAAATTGTATTGATTAAGTGTATTGATTAATATAAATATACTTTAAAATGAATTAAAAAAAATAAGTTAGACACTACTAAAAAAATTATTTATTCGTCACAAATTTCATAATAGTATTGAAGATATGTCTTTCAAAAAATTTCATAAAGTGCGTAAGTTGATTAAGTTTGTGAGGTTTCACTTTAAGCAAGTGATAACATAGTGATATGAGAGTTTTTTTTATGTGATTAGTTAATGTTCTTGCTGGTTGGCATCGGGTTGACTAGTGGGGCAAGTTTCGTTTCTAGTCTGTTTCCTCCT